>NC_091469.1:470757980-471039403 GCF_036971445.1 Narcine bancroftii
ATGAATGCCCCAAGGAAGGAGTTTGTAAAGAAGGTTTGGTAAAAGGAATCACTTAAGGATGAAAGGGCACATGTATATAGGTGTGTAGAGAACACAGAGTAGCTACAAGGTAAAGAAACGGGTTGCGCTAAGGTTACAGTCAAGTAAACAGAGCCAACGTACATCTGCAAATACAGAGCTGATGGATAATCAGAGTAGCCCTAAATCTACCTTCAACATGCATTCTTACCTTGCAGCTACACCAGAATTACAATCAAAGAAACAGAGTTTTTCCAAGGACAAAGGATAAAGTTTATGTCTTAGTCAGAGGAAATGGGTGAGGTTCTAAATGACAAATGTGCTGGGGAAACTCAGCAGCTCTCACAGCATCCAAGATGCTTTGGGCCTGGGTCCTTCCTCAGAATTCTTTGTGCAGTGCACTTGACCCCAGCATCTACAGATTATCTAATTTAATTATGTCCTAACTGAGTACTTTGCTTTCAATGAGAATGACATGGAGGATAATGGTAGGAAGCATAGAGAATAGAATGCTAAATGTTTTTCATTCTTTTCTTGAAAATAGAGTCACTCTCTGGATTTTACTCTGGACTATCTCTAAACCCAGAATGCCTCAAGTCTCATAATTGGTAATATCAACGAATGGTATTATTAGACCACATCATAAGCACATTTATCACATTTTTGTCTACCGTTTAAACAAGAGTGCAGATTTATTATCCAGAGATGTCTCACACCAAACAGATATTCAAGTATTTGCCAAATTTCTAGATTCCTTCAATTTACCTTCCTCATTCATCATCATACACACTTCAGTCATGTTTCTACTCAATATATTTACCACTCCCTTTTGAGAGAAATGTTGATAGCAATTTCTGCAGACATAGATGGCAGTGAACCGTGCAATAAACTCTTCATTTAATGTAATATAAATGAACTTTCGTAAGAGGATAGCAATTACCATCTAGTGTTGATTGCAATGGTCCTATCCTTCCCATTCGACGCATCCTCCAAACGTGCCTGGCTGAGGGCACATATAGCTGTGTGACCTAATAATAAAGAGATGCTGACATGAAGTAATTGTTTATCTAAATACAATAAATTTACAAATGATATCTTTACTTTAAATGCCTCTCAGGAATTCAAATTAGTATTTCCATAAAACACAAAATGGCATGTCAAATAATCAATTCAGTATTGAAAACTGGTGACCACAAATTGAAACCAATTAAGCTAAGTAAAACAAGAACATCATAAAGCAGATGCCATAAGTAAAAGCAGAAAACATTGTCAAGCAATATGCTGGGGAGAGAAACAGACTTAATATTTCAGATCAATGATCTTTTAACAGAATTTACAGGCTTGAAACAAGACGGGGAAAGATCTGTGACTGGCAGGAAATTAGTAAAGGGATTATTAGTGTAAAGCAAAATAATGGCAAAAAAAAGGTGAAGGGCCTAGAAAAGATGCATGTAGAAATTACCATTGCCAATTACTAACCAAAAAAAGTCAACATTTGGATTTAATTAATATAAAGTTGAACAATGCCATTTCCGATTAAATAATTTACAACCTTCCAAATTTAATGAGTTCAAGATTTGAGCTCATCACCAGTGCCCCCATTGATACAGATAATGACTATCGATTAGCCTATCATTTTTATTTTTGCTCTGGACACGTTTTGTTTCTTTATTTCTCTGGTTAGCCTTACAACATCTCAAGATTCCTTTACAATTCATGACAATAACGTAATATTACACAAAATTGCCCTCTGCCTGCCATCAGGAAAAGATTAGTATCAGTCCGAGAGAAAGAAGCAGAAGGAAGACCCTTCAGAGTTACTGAGTGCCTCTGGATTTACCTCCAGCGCTCTCGCAGTCTCACAGTCTCCTGTTCAATAGTAATCTCTTTATGACGTCTAATCTCCTTACTTTTGAACTTGCCAAACACCTGTTATATTTCTATCTTTCCCCGTTTTGATCAAGATGATCTAACTTAGTCTTTTCCTTATACTCAATTGCTGGTGTTATCTTTAAGTAATTCCTTGCTTGACATGTATTTTTACCTGAAAACTTCTTCAAAATAAAACTCAAAAATTTTCCAACTTGTCTTCCAACTTTCGGCATGGAGAGATTTTAATTTTTTTTTTAATTTGGAGATGCAGCATGGTCATAGGCCCTTCTGGCCGAAAAGGGGCCAAATGCACCTCTACTAAACAATTTTGTCATGATTCATAAGCTTATTACATATGAAAACAAAGCACAAGGACCTAATGAGACAAATCTTGATTTTGAGGAATGAAATTTCCTTGTCACATTAAAATTATGTTTTCGGAAATGAAGTCAGATTAGATAAGAACTGCCATTTTTAAAAGGGAGATAAAACTATAATCAAAGCCTGACAGATTATAGCAGGATTGTACAAATTTGCTTCTTTCATTTCTATAAATTTCAGCAGCAGGAAAAGGCTTAAAAATAATATTTTTATGGGAAAATACTAGAGTTTGTTAAACCATATAAAGAAATTGTTTTATTTTAGTTGCACAGCTGCAAGACTTGAGAACCAAGGCCACGCTGGTTTTGAAACCCACGCCTGAGGTTTTGCTGAAATCTGCAGATTACAGGGTCATAAACGGGCTTTGTGCCCAACTGTGAATGGGCTTTCTGGCAGAAGGACCCTGTTGTACGTTACAAAGGTTACAACAGGTCTTCTTGTGGAACAGAATACCCGCTTTGCAAAGCTAATAAAGATCACAAGATAAAAGGAACAGAAGCAGGCCACGAGGCCCATCGAGTCTGTTCCATGACTCTACACTAAGCTGAACTATGCTCAAACCTAGTTCCAATTTCTAGCTTTTTCCTCATATCCCTTCATACCTTTACTAATGAGATACTCGTCCATTTCCTGTTTAAATACTCCCAGTAATCTGGTCTCCACTGCTTTGTACAGCTCTGAGTTCCACAGATCCACGACCCTCGACTAAAGAAATTCTTCCTCCTCTCTGTTTTAATTGGATAACTTCTAATTTTAAGACTAAGACCCCTTGTCCTCGATTCATCCATCAAGGGAAATAACTTATCCGCATTCACTCTGTCAAAACCTTTCAATATTCGAAATGTCTCAATGAGATCCCCCCTCATTCTCCTATACTCCAACAAATACAGCCAAAGAGCTGCCAAACGCTCCCCATAAGCCAGCCCCTGCATTCCAGGAATCATCCTAGTAAATCTCCTCTGCACTCTCTCCAACAACATCACATCCTTTTCTAAGATAGGGGCCCAAAACTCTACACAGTACTCCAAATGGGAGTGCCCCATTAAAGTCTCATTAACACCTCTCTACTCTTCTATATTCCTCTTGAAATGAATGCTAGCGTAGCATTCGCCTTCTTCACTACCAATCCCACCTGGGCATTTAACTTTAGATTTCTCTGCACAAGGAGGCCCAGGTCTCTCTGCACCTCCGAGGATTGAATTTTCTCCCCATCCAGATAATACACTGCCTGTTTATTCCCAATGCCAAAATGTAGAACTGAACACTTCTCAACATTGGACTTCATTTGCCATATTTTGGCCCCGTCTCTCAATCTGTCCAATATCCCTCTGCATTTTTACGGTTTTGTCAACACTTGCTGCTCCGCCACCGATCTTGGTGTCATCCGCAAATTTGGCCACAAAACCATTCATTCTACCATCCAAATCATTAATATAAATTGTAAACAGCAGCGGCACCAAGACTGACCCCTGCGGAACACCGCTTGTTACAGGCAGCCATCCTGAACGGGATCCCTTAGTTTCAACCCTTTGCTTTCTGCCTATCAGCCAATTTACTATCCAGTCTAATAGCGTCCCTGTAATTCCATGAACCTTCATATTATTTATCAGCCTAACATGCGGCATCTTATCGAAAACCTTTTGAAAATCCAAATATATAACATCCACAGCCTCCCCTTTGTCTATCCTACCTGAGACTTCTTAAAAAAAAACTTTAATAGGCTGGTCAAGCATGATCTACCCATTCAAAAACCGTGCTGACTAGGACCTATCCTGTCATGCATTGCCAGGTATTTCATAACTTCATCCTTGAGGATTGACTCTCATATCTTCCCAACCACCGTCAGACTTATGGGTCCATAGTTTCCTTTTTTTTGTTTCCCACCTTATTTGTACTGCAGATCAACATTTGCAACCTTCCAATCCCCTGGAACCACGCCAGAGACTATTGATTTCTGGAAGATTGTCACCAATGGATCTACAATCTCCAAAGCCACCTCTTTCAAAAGCCGCGGATGTACTTCATCCGGTCTGGGAGATTTATCTATCTTTAATCCATTCAATTTACCTAGCACAATTTCTCTTGCAATCTTAACTGTATCCAACTCTACTCCCTGAAGCCTGTGTCTGTCAGGGATATTACTAATGTCTTCCACAGTGAATACTGATGTAAAATATTGATTTGATTCTTCTGCCACTCCTTCATAACCTATTATAATTTCTCCAGCATCATCCTCTATCAGTCCTATGTCAACATAGTTTTATTCTTTATATATTTAAAAAAACTCTATTTTTCTATATTGTTTGCCAATCTCCTTTCATAACTCATCTTTTCTTTCCTTATAACTTACTTTTATTTCTTTCTGTAAGTTTCTAAAGGAATCCCAGTCCTCTGATTCCCCACTAGTTTTAGCTTCCTTGTATGCCCTCTTTGCTTTTATCTTAGCCTTCACTTCTTTTGTTAGCCACATTGGTCCCATCATTCCTTTGACTAATTTCCTTTTCCTTGGAACATATCTATCCTGTATGCCTTTTAATATTTGCAAAAATATCTTCTAATCCTGCTCTGTTCCACCAACTAGTTTGCTTTTCCAGTTGACGAGCCAGTTCCTTTCTCATACTACCATAATTTCCTTTATTCCACTGAAAAATTGATACTTCCGATAACAGTTTTACCTTTTCAAATTTGAAAACGAATTCAACCAAGATCACTATTTCCTGGAGGTTCTAAGACGTTTAACTCCCTAACGACCTCAGGTTCATTGTACATGACCAAATCGAGAACTGCAGATCCCCTGGTGAGCTACTCAACAAGCTGATCAAAAAATCCATCTCTTAGGTTTTCTACAAACTCACTCTCCGGTGATCCAGTAATTTCCTGTCCTTCCCAATCTCCTGCCATGTTACAATCTCCCATAATTATTTTGATATTATCTTTGTGACATGCGCTTTGTATTTCTGTCTGTATCTCATAGTCCACTTCCGGCTGCTGTTTGCTAATAAGATATTTTTATCCTTGGGATTTCTTAATTCAACCCAACTGATTCTACCCTATGTCCCTTCTTTCTATTGATTTAATGTCATTACTTATCATCACCTCTACCCTCCTGCCTATCTTTCCCATATAATAGACTGTGCATCCTCGGATATTGAGCTCCCAATTGCATGCCTTATTGAGCCATGTTTCAGTAATGGCCACAATGTCACACCTTTTTAGTTGAATCTGAGCAGCCAGGTCATCTACTTTGTTCCTAATGCTACGTGCATTTAAGTATAGTGCCCATAAGCCCGTTATCGATGTTGTTTGCGCTGTATTCCTGTTGAGCAACTCTTTCTTCTATCTGCTCACCTGCCTTTCCTTTATGTTGTTATTGACCATCTCTTTACTATTAATTTCTACCTCGGTTTTAACTCCCTGTCTCACTGCTATCCTATTCTCTTTGCTCTCATTACAATTTCCCTCCCCCTGCAAAGCTAGTTTAAACCCTCCCCAACGGCTCTAGCAAGAGCCTCCTGCCAAGATATTGGTCCCTTTCCAGTTAAGGTGCAGCCCATCCTTTTAATAGAGGTCTGACCTTCCCCAGAAGCGATCCCAATGATCTAGCAATCTGAAGCCTTGCCCCCACGCCAATTCTTTAGTCACGCATTCATCTGCTATAACTTCCTATTTTTACCCTTTCTAGTTGTACTCACATAAGCTGTCATATACTTCTTTATGTTAACTTTAAATTAACATATGGTGCTGTGAGCAGGGTCTCGCTGGGATCGGAGGTCATCTGTGGGCTAAGTGGTCAACACCTGAAAAAGTAGGCCGGGGAGAAAAAAATCAAGGTGCTCGAGGATCCCTTGAATCCTCCTCGGCAGATCTCCTGATCGGCACGGCCCCTCATCCAAGATAGACCTGTGGCCCTGCGAGATCCCTCAAGAACAATGCGGGAGGTATAAGGCGACAGTCAAGGTCAGTGAGAACTATACTGTTTATAATATATTGGAAGACTAGTAATTAGCAATTATTTTTAAAAAGGCAGAGGAAAAAAGTAAGTATATTTTAGGATTATTCGGCAACTGCCTGTAAGGCAGAGGAGAAAATTTAAGCAGGCACAAGTGTTGGGAAAGATTCGGAGGAAAAAACTTTGTTGAAGTAAAGAATGGAGAAATGGGTCAGCTATTCAAGCAATGTGTAACATGTACCTGGGAGATGAAAAAAAATCTATGAAAATTATGTTATGCATTAACCAAACATTTGAGTGAAGAATGCTGACCAATATCCACATTGGGATGTTCAACAATGTGAAAAGGTAATACAATTGTTGTGGAAAAAAGATATGGGATCAAAATGGAAGAAATTGATAAGTTGTGGGACCAAGAAGCAAAAAGAAGGTGGTGTGGCGAAGTATTCTATACTGAGCTACTATAGGCATCGGTGAACACGTTATGGATTTGCCGTACACGTTGTCGTTGATGTATATGCTGGGAAGTCGATGTACACACTGTGGAGTCTAGTGCAAGACTGCCTCCTCCAGGTTTGCATGCTGGGGTTATATGCATAAATGCTTCTGTCATATGGACAGGAAGTGATGCCAACAGCCCAGATTAAAAACTGTGTTGGATACAGGTCAATTTCCTGCATTTTTCACAGCAAGTCCACCATTTTTGGAGCCGGATTCGCTTGCTGGTAAGTGGGTTGCCACAGTGGAATGATGGTGTGTTGGAGGGACAATGCATGTAAGAAAAGGATAGTGGTATGTACGTCTGGCAGGAAACCAAAATCAAGGGAAACTCTGAAAGCTGAATGTGAATGAGTTGATGGTAGAAAGAAAGAAAGGAAGAGATAGAGAAAGCCATGGTTAAACAAATGAATATTCATGATAAAAAGATTTTGGGCCCATATGACACGTCTGGAATAGCCAAACTGTTCATCGCCAATGACAATGAGGAAGATGGTGCCCCCAAATCCACAGCACCATTAAACCTGCCGCACTATCAGGATATTCTAGCTATTGTGACCTCCATTTCCCAGGCAGTGGGAATTACTGACTCAGCACCCAGATCCAGTCCAATTCTTAGCATTGCAGAATTAATGAAAATGCAGCTCTGGGAAAGGAGACAGGCTAAGCCAGTGGGAGAGACTGAGAGAACCTGAGAAGGAGAGGTCTCAGAGGATCGAAGGGTCCAGTCAAACATAATTTCCCTTTACAAAATGATGCAACCCACGAGCAGGAGCTGCCAGTCATTGAGGCAAATGCACAGGATATGCTTTTCCTCATCAATGCACTGCACTCCTTTGATTATGTTATTCCATCAAGTTAAGGCCAATTAGAAACAGGTAAAGGTTCTTGGAACTCTCCTCAGTGCCAAAGAATGCGTCCTCACCCCGCAACAAACACAACCACTCATCACTTTTCCTCAACCAACCAAACCAAATGCGCTCATCTGTAGGACTATTTAATTATTGCCTCCAATGGGTTCCAAACATAAACCACTCATCTGTTATCTCCATACGCCTCATCAAATGTTCCCCAAACCTATACATTTACCCCAAAAGAAACAGAAGCTTTTAACAAACATTCCAGCCACCTCCAGCTCTTGATCGACCATTACACAACCACCCCTTCTAGCTATATGTTACTGTTTTAGAAGAGTGTGCCACAGCTCTCTTGACACAGCAACATGGCTCTTATAAGCAACCAGTTGCATATGAACCATTTTCACATGTACAGTTATAAACATTGTTTAGTAATAATAGATGTTTTTAGTCTATGGATAGAGGCAATACCTCTCTAGCTGTGGTCAGGGTACTATTACAGGAAATTATATCCCAGTTCGGTCTGCTGTGGACATTAGTTCAGACAATGATCCTCATTTTGTGGCTAAAATAAATGAGGAACTGTGTAATCAATTGGATATTCAGCAACAATTCCATTGTTCCCATTATACACAGGCAGCAGGAATTTTTGGAACTGCCCAATGGAATGTTAAAAAATAAACTCGCTAAATTAACAGAGGAAACTGGACTAACTTGGCTAAAGGTGCTACCCATGACATTATTTGAAATGTGGCTCAATCCACGACCGGACAATGGCTTATCACCTGCAGAGATAATCTATGGCCGACCACTGTGGACACCTTGGGAAGCACAGCCCAGGAAAATCACAGCATGTGATTTGCTGTCCCTGGGAGAAGAATTAATTCAGTATGTCAAAGAACTAAATAAAATATTTCAGGTTTTTCTATTTGCGGATACACCACACCTATCTCAAGGAATAGGAAGAGAGTTAACTCTGGCTTGAGCCAGGAGGTTATGTCCTGATCAAGAACTGGGGTCAGAAGAAGATGGAACAATGGTGGAAGGGCCCCTTCCAAATGCCACTAACAACAACGACCACAGTAAAGGTAGAAGGACAGTCATCACACAGACTGCAAAAGGATTGGTTCCACAGTAAATAACATGACTCTGACAAGAGCAAAGAGATTAAAGGACAAGAAATGGCTGAAGTGAATGCTCATTATCTTTTTGGGTGCTCTTGTCATTTTTTTGACAATCCTGTTAGTGGTACATAAGGTAAAAGAAATTGTGTGGAGTTAAATCTCAAGGCAAGTTCACAATTCTTAAGGTCTAAACAAAAAGTGGCATGACAACACTTACCTATGAATGCCCCTGATGTTTGTTGAAACTATGAATGATTCTCATTGTTAGGTCTGCACCCAATTGCCAACCTACAGTGGTCAGGGAGTCCCTTTGATAGCAATACCATTTAATCAGACAGACCACAAGGCCTGGAAATGCCATTCTAATTGGACTTTGAGCATTATAAAAACATCTGAATGCCAACCTGTTAAACATTTGTTTAACAATTGGTATAAACCCTACTATAGATCCCCCCCCCACCCCATTTTAAATTGAACAGGTAAACTATAGCGAGAACCTGTTTGCACAGGGGAAAGGAAAATAGGACAGGAAAGGGCCATTTTCCAAAATAAGTGATTAATTTGGCTATTTTAAATGGTATCTATCTTTGTAATGGATAAAAAGTATATCCGTGGCTGCCATACTATTAGCAAGTGTGCTACTATTTCACTTACCTTGCCCCAGTGATATGGCAATATTATCGACCATCCTATGGTACAGGATAGAGTAAAAAGTGCTATCTCTAAACTGAGCTTTTCTTTATGGTTGCCTTTCCCAATTATGGTGTGGCTAAAGTCGCTCGGGAACTAATCAACATGGCCAGTGCCCAAGAGAAGTATGGCAACACTACTGCAGGGATGGAATATGCAGATCCAGATTTGTGAACTCACTGTGGAGGTCGTGGCTCTGCAGAATCGGATGGCCCTTGATCTGATGCTGGCAGTACATGTGCAGTAATAGAGCAGGAATTCTTCACCTACATTTCTGATGCCTCTAAAAATATCACCAATTTAGCAAATCACATGAAGGGAACAAATGTGCAATGTCCAGAAAATATGGGAAAAGCTCCATTATTATAATCCCCCGGGACCATCTTGGTGGCCTTTCAAAGGATGGTAGATGTCATTCATTCAGGGTCTGTGTGCCCTGGCTATATTATTAGATGTGATGTTCTTGCGACTCTTTTGTATAATCTGATTATGTTTAAAGACCAAACTATTCTAATGACCAAATAAGTTATCATGTAATGATAAAAGGAGGGAATGATGTATTATAGGAATAAAATTTCCTTGAAAAATTAAAATTGTTTTTGGAAATGAAGTGAGATTAGGTAAGTGCAACGAAAGGGAGAACACAGCCATTTTTAAAAGGGAGACAAAATTATAATCAAAGCCTTATAGGTTATAGCAGGATTGTATAGATTTGCTTCTTTCCTTTCTATAAATTTCAGCAACAGGAAAAGGTTTAAAAATAATATTTTTTATGGGAAAATACTAAAATCTGCTAAAGAAATTGTTTTATTTTAGTAGCGCAGCAGCAAGACATGAGAACCAAGGCAATGTTCTTCTCGAATCCCACGCTAGATGTTTTGCTGAAGTCTCCAGATTATAGGTCATGTGAATAGTCACAAACAGGCTGTAGAATGGGAAGCTAAACCATATAAAGACTTATGCCCATCTGCATATGGGCTTTTTTCGCAAAAAGGCCTTTGTAGGTTACAACAGGTCTTCTCGTATAACAGAGAACCTGCTTTGCAGAGCTAATAAAATTGTATTGTACTTGCATTAGTTGTCATATAAGCCAATTCAATTAACATGTGGTAGGAAGGAATTCAACCAGCACCAATTTCAAAAGAAAATTGTGGAAAATTTCAGAATTTTTTGAGATACAAGGTAACATTGTAGCACACCTGGTAGAATGTCTCTCTTCAGACACCAGTGATCTAGGTTCAATCCTGGCCTACTATTCTGGGTGGTCTTTTAAACATTCTCCCTAGCTCTGATCACCCAGTCATAGGAAAAAATATAATTAAAGATTATCAAGAATGTTACCAGGCTTCAATTATGAGAAAAAGGTTGGCTAGAACATAGACCAGTACAGCACAGGCCCTTTTCACATTGTTTTGCCAACCTATAGGTCGGGACTTTCCTCCCTGTAGCATGGGAGGCTGAAAAGGGACCATATGAAAGGATTATAAAATCAAGAGGGACTCAGATAAATTAAATAGTCATCATTTTCTCAGGCCAGGGGAATCTAAAACTAGAGGACGGAAATTCAAAGAGTGAAAAAATTTAAAAGGAACCTGAAGAGCATTTTTTTTAAAAAACAGAGGGTGGTGAGTATATGGAAAGAGCTGCCAGAGGTGGGTACAATTGTAACAATGAAAAGCCAGGTACGTGGATAGGAAAAGTTTCAAGAGGTATGGCCCGAACACAGGAAAACGTGGACAATTTGATCGGAATTGACACATTGGGGAGAAAGCCCTGTTACTGCTCTGTAAAAGTCAGATTGTGGTTTCAGCATATTCCACTTACAAGTTGTCAGGTTAATGTCTAAAGTTGTCCCCAGTGTATAGAAAGAACAACACAAAAACATAAGAAATAGGAGCAGGAGTCGGCCATCCAGCCCATCGAGCCCGCTCCACCATTCAATAAGATTATGGCTGATCTGATCATTGACTCAACTCCACCCACCTGCCTTTTCTCCACATCCCCCAATCCCTTTTTAATGTAAAAATCTATCTAACTGAGCCTTAAATATGTTTAATGAAGAAGCCTCAACTGCTTCCCTGGGCAGACAATTCCACAGATTCACTTCTCTCTGGGAAAAACAGTTTTTCCTCATCTCCATCTTAAATCTGCTCCCCTGAATCTTGAAGCTGTATCCCCTAGTTCTGGTCTCACCTACCAGTGAAAACAATTTGAGATCTTCTCTCATTCTTCTGAATTTGAGTGAGTATAATCCCAGGCAATTTAGTCTCTCCTCGTAGGTCAACCCCTTCATCTCCAGGAACAACCTGGTTAACCTCCTCTGGACTGCCTCCAAGGCCAGTATATCCTTCCTCAAGTATGGAGACCAGAACTACACGCAGTGCTCCAGGTGCAACCTCACCAGTAGCAGCATGACCTCCCTGTTCTCAAATTCAATTCCTCTAGCGATGAAGGCCAACATTCCATTTGCCTTCCTCATAACCTGTTGTACCTCCAACCCAACTTTTTGCAATTCATGCACAAGCTCTCCCAAGTCCTTCTGCACATCAGCATGCTGCAGTTTTTCACCATTTAAATAATAATCTGCTCTTCTATTTTTCCTGCCAAAGTGGATGATGTCACATTTACTTAAGCTGTATTCCATCTACCAGACCTTTTTCCACTCACTTAACTATATCCTTTTGCAGCTTCTCCACATCTTCTGCACAATTTGCTTTTCCACTCAATTTAGTATCATCCCATATCACCAATGTTAATGGTGAACAGCTGCGGCCCCAGCGCCGACCCCTGCTGCTCCCCCACTTACGACCTTCTGCCAATCAGCAAAAAAAACCATTTATACCGACTCTCTGCCTTCTTTCAGTAAGTAACTGAATCTGGGGAGAGTTGATAGGAATGTGAAGAGAGCAAGTTACAAGGAAAATTAGTGTGGGAATGGGAATGCCTTGTGGGTAGTGCAGACTTAATTATTCTTCTTCTATGCCATAATTAACATATAGTTAAGACCATTAATTGCAGCAGACATAGTGTACAAAATTTTTACAAGAGACTTTGAACAAGGTTCAAGGCTAACATTAAAAATCAACACTAATAAGGAGGGAATTAAAAGAGTGACCTTTGTGACAGATGAAAAGTGAAATCTTTTCTGGGGGGGGCGGGGTGGGGGGAAATAGCGGTCACTGCAAAATCAGTTGACGCTTGCGAGTGGATTCGCAAATCCAAATGGAGAGGGGAGATGTGGTTGTCCGACAAGGGATAAAGGACAACTCAGGAGGGGAAGGGGAGATTGGGGATAAATAAGATAGAAATAGGAGAATAAGGAAAATGTTGGATGTTGTAGGAATGTTGTCTTATAAAGAGTTGAAAATAAGAAAACAGAAATGGAAAAGGAGGAAAGGTAATGATGGAAAAACGGAAAGAGAAGATAAACAAAATATAAAAGGGCTACGCTGAACTATATGACTTTAAATAGTAAGGGAATACATAACCAAATTAAAAGGAAGAAACTACTAAATTTAAATGAATAAATGTATTCCATTAGAAAAAATAACATATAGTTTAAGAAATAATATTGAAATATCCGAACAAGTATAGGAGCCTTACATTAAATACAATAGCGAAAACCTACCGGGGACAAACATTACCTAAGTTGATGGAAGGAGAAGGAAAGAAAAGAATGGACTCAGTAGAATTTCTGGTGTATTTTTGTTGAATGACAACATTGTCTGACTGGCTTAATGCAACCTAGATTGTATACCTAAAATGGATGAGAGGGGGGGGGGTGGGGGGGTGGCTTGGGAGGAGTGGGGGGGGGAGAAAAAGTCACTGTATATGTGTGAAAAAGAAATAGTGTATATCATGGCTAATGTGATTTATGGTGTGAAAAATAAAAAATATATTTTAAAAAAAAATCAACACTAAAAAAACTGCAGGACCTTCCAGTGCTATATAGTTCAATTACAAGGGAGGATAATTTCTCGTTGATGAGAGCTAGATGGTTGAGTTCTGGGACTATTTCTGCCCACTTTGTATATTAATGAATTAGTTAACTGAGACCAAATAAAAGTGGCACTTGAATTTATTTACAAAAATCAAAGATATACTGGTAGTTGAATTTTTTTAAAAATGCAGGAAAAACTCAGCTCATGAAGCAGCATGAGTGGAAAGAGAAGCCAGTTAACATTTCAGGTCAGTGATTCTTATCAACTCAATGGTTTGCTGACTGAAACATTCACTGATTCTTATCTCAGGATTTTAAAAATAAACAGTGGAAACAAGTCACATTGGATCCTGATGAAAGAAGAGTTTTCATGTGAATTAGTAACCGTTCAACTACTGACTATGCAACTGGGTGCGATATTGGAAGAAAACTTACCACAACTTGATTTCACTGTAATTCATGTGCCACTCTATTTTAAACCACCAAATTAACAAAACCAGATCAAGCTCATCAACATCTATTAAGACAATAGACAATAGGAGCTGGAGTAGGCCCTTCGGCCCGTTGAGCCAGCACCCAATTTAGCAAATACAAACCTTGTCAGCTCTGATATTAACTTGATCAGGAATCCAGTGATCAGGAGGGCAAAACCGTCGTCTTGTGTCTCGCGACTTGAGCATTTTCACTAAATTAGAAATCACCTGAATGAAAGAAATAGTGACAAATTACATCAAGTAATAGGGTTCATTTCATCTGCACACACCTTTCTACTCAAGGGCAATTACTCTATGGAGTACAAAAGAAATCATGGAATAAAAATTTTAAAAGGCTAACAGTAATTTTTGAATACTAACTACTCAAACTAAATCTTATGTAAAACTACCTCATAATGACTTGATAATCAGTTTTCATTTGCTCTTTTAAAGGTGTCACGACTTGCTGGATTATAATTCAACCTTAACTAGCAATACGGTACCATAACTAAAAGGCTTTTATTTATGAGACTTGTAAGGTAAAAACATCATGAGTTGGGACCGGAGAAGGAGTCACCCAGTACTAAGGAGCAACAGGATGCAGGCATGACCTTGTACGCTCAAGATAAGGATGGCAATAACAAGATGATGTGCAGCAGACTAACAGAGAAGGGTAGCAACAGCTTATTCATTGGACAATGTAATGGTATGATAATTTACTAAGTGCGTGTCCTGAGGTATAAAAAAACACCACTTGCTGATATCGGGAGAATGCGCCTTCTCCAACTAACACTGTTAGTTGCAAGTGTTACAATCCGGTAATAAAGAACCTTGATTTCGACTCAGTCTGGTGTCTGACTCACTCATTCTCGAACAAAGCAGACCTAACACTACTCAAACTAAATCTTATGTAAAACTACCTCATAATGACTTGATAATCAGTTTTCATTTGCTCTTTTAAAGGTGTCACGACTTGCTGGATTATAATTCAACCTTAACTAGCAATACGGTACCATAACTAAAAGGCT
Organism: Narcine bancroftii; assembly: GCF_036971445.1. Lineage (NCBI taxonomy): Eukaryota > Metazoa > Chordata > Chondrichthyes > Torpediniformes > Narcinidae > Narcine > Narcine bancroftii. The sequence goes on from NC_091469.1 coordinate 470,772,811, forward strand.
TTTATTTATGAGACTGCAGGCCATTTTGCCTTCTTCCATCCTCTTCCCTCTTGTCAACTCCACATGATAACCAAAGTCCTGCTTCAAGCACTCAATATTCACATTCAAGCTTTTAGAAACTAACAGAATAACTTAATGCTCAATTAAACAAGGCTGAAGCTAACTAAAATGCTAATTCCATCCAAGATTCATTTATGCCACACAGAATGGACCTGGGATTTTGACACAAGCATTTTGTTTAGCATCATGTCAATTAGGAAAGGTAACTTAAAAAGAACAATTAATATAATTCTTTGCATTTATCCCCTCAAGTTTTTGTTGACAAATTGTTCAGGAAGAGCAAACATCATCTTCTCGACATAACTCAATGCAGACTTGCCAGATTGTTCACTCACCAAGAATAAATTACCATTGCTAATGAGTATCCATTCACCCCTTCTGTAAAGTTCAGAGGACGGTGATATTACTCACAATGGAGGATAGCAGCAGCAACAAAAGGCTAAATAGAAAAGCACTCCAATGCTCACGATGTCTTGGACTTTGAACCATATTCCAATATTAAGGATCAAGGGTAATTTGGGCAGTGTGGTTAGCATAGCAGTTAATGCAATACTGTTACAATCCCAGCAACCCGGGTTTAAATATGGTGCTTGTACATTCTCCCAGTGTCTGCATGGGCTTCTTCCAGGCATATCAGTTTCCTCCCACCCTTCAAAATGTATGAGGGTTGTAGGTTAATTGGAGTATTTGGGGCAGCATTGGGCTCATGCTTTATGTCTAAATTTAAATTTAAAATACCAGACTTGTGGTCAATTGAAATAAAACTAAATATCTGCAGTGATATGCACATAAAAACAAACACCAGAAAAATTTGAACATTATTTTAAATGTACATTAATATCAATGGAACATCATGCTGTTTAACCAGAGATTGTACACATCTGTGTTAATTGATGACTCTATGACTAAGTTCAATGCTTATTTGCTGATTCCAATAAATTAATCCAGCAGAATAAAATTAGAAATAGAGCACTCAGAACACTCAGGCTAAATAGCTCATTCTTGCTTGCTGCAATACATTTATCAAAATATATCCCTAATACAATCATACAAAACGATATAGAATACAATATAATGAAATTATATTTCCTACAAAAAAAACTTCTGGTAGATTAGAAGTAACATGAGAGGAAGCTTCTTCACTCAGAGAGGGGTGGCTGAGTGGAATGACCTTCCAGAAGAAGGTGGTTGCAGCAGGGTCAATTTTGTCATTTAAGAGGAGGTTGGATGAGTGCATGGATGTGAGGGGGTAGGAGGGTTATGGGCAGGGAGCAGGTAGGTGGAATTAGTGGAGTTTCACATAAATCGGTGCGGACTAGAAGGGCCGAGATGGCCTGTTTCCGTACTGTAATTGTTATATGGTTATATGTCAAGTTGCTACATCTGATAATAACAAATTTTGAATGTTAAATACTAGATTCAGAGGGAAGTTGAAATCCAAATTATTGCACAATGAATAAAACCTAACCTGTTAAATGTTTCTTGTACTTTTTCATAAATATGGGATTCAACACCAGTTTAAAAATAAAGTGTGACATTCATTGTACAAACTAATTGTGGTCAAGCTTAAAGCTCTTTAAAAAAAAGTAATAAACTACTTACACCACAATTAATTCTGATTTGGATATTACCTTAACAGGTTGTCACTTTAACAATTTAAGTGACAAATGTCTCAAATTGTCCGCAAATGATTGAACACAACAATTAGCGACTTGCTTGTAGAATATCTCAAAAGGAACATGTATGGTTCAAGAGTACCAGACAACTATCCCAATGATCTTCAAGCTCACTTGAATGTTAACTAGACAAGTTAAAACTATTCTCAAGAAGCCGGCATGAAGTCAAACTGTAAATCAAATTGAACTACCGCTAAATTACTACAAATAAATTGACTAAAATTAGTCAAAAAACAAGTTATTTTGCCAATAATTCACTTGCCCACCTAATTATAATTTTTAATTTATTAATATATTAACACAGTATTTCATCTCAATCAAAAGATCATCAGTTACTATTGCTGCCAGTCCTAACAGCTTTCTTTAAGTGCAATACATTATAAAGAATAAGCTGATTCGTTTGAATAGCAGCTATCCCTGACTTGTAGAATGAATAAGCATTCCTTAATTAGCCCATCAGGTTAAGTGCAAGCATTAATGGGTGCCTGCAAAACTCCAGCATGACATGTCTTTCCAAACACGGCCAAGCAGAATCTTCCATTAGCAATATTAATACAAGCTTAGTTGATCATTTTCATTCAATTAACTTCTTTCAATTAAATAGATAGCTTTGGTCTAATCCAAAAACAGCTACAATAAATGAACAGAAGAAATGGTTGATGGCTTCCACTTCACATTAGTGTGTTATGGGTCAGTGGGAAATAAAACTATAAACCTAATATTCAATCTGGGAAATGCATTTCATTTTTGCAAACTTTAAATGAAAAGCACCAATTGGCTACCACGTTTCTTGTTCTGTCATTTACAATCCCCCCCCACAAATGAAAGTTCACAGTTTATTTGTAACAATTATAGCGAGCAATATAGAATCCAATAATGAGTTGAACCATTTATAATCATACATTTCATGACACTGCTGACACTATGAGATCATTGTTTCTTGATCCCTATTACAGACAATCTGGCCACACTCATTCAAATGATACACACAAAAGGTGGAGCTTCAATTATAACTTCCACTGTAGACTGAACGTGCACTTAAAGGGTAAGGAGCCCAGCAGAAACTTTACACAAGGAAGAAGCATTGAGGGGGAAAAAAAAAATCAGATCATCAATCACCATAATTCTGTATTAAGAGTGACTAGAACCATTTTCATTTAGTACAATATATACTGTGGATGCTGTGATACAATTAGTTTCGTCAGCCACCTGCTGTATTGCATCTTTTACAAGGACTAATAAGAAAGCTCAGAAAACAGTGGCCTGGCAAAATAAAGCTAAGTCATTGAATCACACTGTTTTATTAAGGTAGCATCTCAAAGCAGGTGGCAGTAAAGGGGATAATTTTAACCCACTTTCTTCAAGTCAAGAGACCAAATCAGTCACCACCCTGCACCACCACCCTCCTCAGCCTGGCAGGACTTGATCTCACTCTTACTTAATAACTTCTCCTTTGACTTATCGCACTTTCCTCAAATCAAAGGAGTAGCCGTGGGAATCCACATAGGTCCCAGCTAGCTACGCCTGCCTGTTTGTGGATTTGGGGGAGCAATCCATGCTGCAAGCCGACACAGGCAAGACAACTCAACTTCACCTCCGCTCTATTGATGACTAATTGGGGCTACCTCATGCCTCGTCAATTTCATTCACTTTGAGGTGGAAGCTGACAGCGAAGTAAATCCATCTCAAATCTGTCTAATCCATCCCTGGCAACACTCTCCTCTTTCTTGATCTCTCTCTCTCTCTCTCTCCATCTCAGGAGACAAGCTTTCCACAGACATATTTTACAAACCCACCAACTCCCACAACTATCTCAACTACACTTCCTCGCACCAGTCCCCTGCAAGGATTCTATTCCCTTCTCACAATTTCTTCAACTACGCTGCATGTTTCCAAGATTAGGTCTTCCAGTCCAGATCATCTGAAATGTCCATCTTCCACAAACATGGCTTCCCCTCCACCACCATCAACTCAGCCCTTACCCAATCTCCTCTATTTTTCCACTCATCTGCCCTGGGCCCCTTCTGCCCCAGATATTTAAAAAAAAACCACAGGATTCCCCTTGTCCTTACCTACCACCCCACCAGTCTCCGCATCCAACACATTATTTCTTCGTAATTTCTGCCACCAACAACAGGATCTCATCAATAAATAGATCTTCCCTCTCTGCCTTCTGTAGAGACCACTCCCTCCATGACTCCCTCATTCACTCATCCCTCCCCACCAATCACAACCCTCCCCCAGCACCTACCCCTGTTGCCGCAGGAAGTGCCACATTTTTGCCCACACCTCTTCCCTCACCACCACCATATGGGGACCCAAACAGTCCTTTCAAGTGAAGCAACACTTCACTTGTGTATCCACAGGAGTGATCTACTGCATCTGGTGTTCCCTTTGTGGCCTTCTCTACATCGGAGAGACTGGATGCAGACTGGGAGGTCACTTGGCTGAGCACCTTTGCTCGGTCCACATCAGTGACAGGGATCTCCCATTGGCCCAACCACTTCAATTCCAAGCCACACTCCCATGCTCAAATCTGTCAATGGCCTCATTACTATCCCACTAAGGCCACCTCTAAATTGGAGGAGTAGCACTTGATTTCCCGTCTGGGCCCTCCCCAACCGGATGGCATCAGCATTGACTTCTCCGGTTTCTGCTAGCCTGCCTCTCTCCCCTTTCCCATTCCCTTCTTTCCTCCAGCCCTACCACCCCCCCCCCCTCACCCTCCATTCATAGAACCGTCCCTCTGGCCCTGCTTGCTGGTGTGCAATTCCTTCTTTATCCACCTATTAGCTCCTACCTTTGGGACTGTGCTACTCTCCCTGCCCCTCGCCCCACCATTTTGTTCGTGAGCCTGTCAACATTGTTTCTTATGTTGATTAAAGGCTCAAGCCTGAAACATTGGTTATGTACCTTTATGTACACTGTTTGACCACCTGAGTTTCTCTGGCATTGTGTTTTTACTTCAACCAGTGTCTGCAGACTTTCATCTTTTACTCCTATAATTTTAACCCCATTTTGAGAGTGCTGGAGACATCCACATGCAGTTTGTTGTTCTATGAAATTCCATGGAAAGCAAGATGATTGACCAATTAACTGACAATCTTAGCCAAAGAAACCACTACCAAAGTGCAGCATCTAAAGTACAAATACAAGACTAGAAAATGTTTTGCTACATGCAACACTCGCATTCAAATTGGAAGTAATATTAAATATTTCTTGCTTTTCACTCTGCAATAAATTGACAATTATTCTGCTGGACAAACACTCCTCTCGACAAACCTGACAGTGCCTCAGTCCCACACTTCCTCCTTCTATCTTTTACCTAATATCTACAAACAGAACTATCCTGGCAGGCCTGTTGCTTCCATCTGTTCTTGCCCCACTGAACTCATCTCCTCATGGATTGACTCTATCCTTGTCCAGCCCCTTCTCAATTACATCCAAGATACCTCCCATGCTCTTCACCACTTTGTGACAACTTCCAATTCCCTGGTCCCTCCTTTCTTCTCTTCACCATGAATGTGCAGTCTCTGAACACTTCCCCACCTTCTCCCTGGAACAATGCTCTAACCAGTTTCTCTCACCAATACTCTTACCTGCCTGGCAGAACTTGTTCTCTAGCTTCAAATCAAAGGTGCAGAATTGGCACTTGCATGGTCCCAGTTATGCCTTCCTTTTTGTTGGCTATGTGAAAGTCTTTGTTCTGAACCAAAACACAGTATCACCCTCCAATTCCTCCTGGGTCACACTGATGGCTGCATTGGGGCTGCTTCCTGCAGCCATGCAGAACGTGCCAATTTTAACATTTGCTAATAATCTTCACCCCACTGAAATTCATTTGGAGCATTTTTATCACTTTTCTCCCCCTCCTAAATCAGTCTCCACCCGAGGAGATGCGCTATATCCTAACATTCACTACAAACCCACCACCTGAATAGCTACCTCGATTACACTTCCTCCCACCTTGTTTCCTGTAAAGATGCCATCGTTTTCTCCCAGTTTCTCTGCCTCCACTGCATCTCGTCTCAAAGTGAAGCCTTCCATTCCTGGGCATTTGAAATTGCTTCCTTTTTTAAACTATGCAGCTTTGCTACGACCACAGTCAATAGAGCAATCTCCTGCATTTCCTCAATTTCTTTAAATCCTACTCTGAATGTTCCTCCCTCCAAACAGAACAGGCCTTTAACACCTTCTCTGTATGTACTCTGTATTTTTGGACGTGAAATTTTAATGTTAATAAAAATATTGAAAAAGGACTTTATTCCTTGGAGCAAAGAATGGAGATTTGATCAAAGTTTACAAGATTATGAGGGATATAGACAATCAGAACTAATATTGAAAATTTCTAGCGTTTCACGCTGCAATAAACTAACAATTATTCTGCTGGACACACAATCCTCTCTACAGACCTGACAGTGCTTCAATCCCACTTGGGTGCGAGTAAGATTTTTCCATTTAGATTGGGGGAGATAAATACGAGAGGTCATAGTTTTAAGTTTGAAGGGGAAAGGTTTCGGGGGAACATTAGGGGAAAGTTCTTTACTCGGAGTGGAGGGAGTGTGGAATCTGATGTGGTGAATGCAGATTCTATCTTAAGTTTTAAGAATAAATTGCAGAGATATATGGATGGGAGAGGTCTGGAGGGTTATGAAATGGGGGCAGGTCAGTGAGACTAGAGGAATAGTGGTCAGCACATAATAGAGGGGCCAAGTAGCCTGTTTTCTGTGCTGTAGTGGTCTATGGGTTCTCCACATCATTCTTTCATTTCTTCCTGCTGCAATTAAACCCCACCACCAGACACATCTACCCATCCTGTTCTGCCTTGCATAAGGAGGCCCTTGTCCACTCATCCCTTCCCACCATGGTACTTTCCCCTGCATTGCAGGAAGTGCCACACCTCAAAGTTCAGATTTACCGTCAGACTACATACATGACACAAACAACCTTGAGATTCTTTTTCCTGTGGGCCAGGCTGAATTTCAACCTATGGGTAATTGATAAAGAGAGAAATGTAAACAAAGAAAGAAATGTAAACAAACTGACTGCAATATTCAGTAATAAAATTTTTTTACACCTTCTCTCATAACATCATCCAGCATCCAAAACAGATCTTCTATGCAAAATAAAGATTCACATGCACCTCCTCAAACCCCATCTACTACATTTGGCACTCCTGATGAAACCTCCTCTACATCAGTGAGATGAAGCACAGTCCTGAGGATCATTTTGCAGAACATCTGCCCTCTGTCCACAGTGGTCTGAAGCCCATGGGGAATGCCATTTCAACTTCCTTTCCCACACCAACCTGACTATCCTGGGCATTCTCCACTGCCAGTCTTGCTCCTCCGACCCAGTCCTCTCTCTGCGAAAGGCTCCAGCTCGAAATGTCGACCATTATTTTTCTCCCACTGATGCTGCTTTGAACCACTTGAGGTTCTTCAGCAGATTGTGATTAACTCACAATTGTTATAGTTCTGAAACAACATTTTTTTGAACATTCGATCCCCACATATTGGTCTTTCCTCATTTGAGTGATTCAGATTGCTGCCAACCCATAGTTGATCATAAATATGTGTTTTGAATCATTTTCCTCATTCCTTCCTTGTTTCACTATATTCTTCACAACTATAGTTTCCAGCATTTGTTTTGCACATAATTTATTTAAAAAATCAATTTGTGAAAGATGACAGGAACAAGGAAAAAATTATTCTATACTGTACTTTATTGTACTGTATACTTACTGTACTGTACTTGAGTATTTTACCCAAGCTAACCTCAAACAACAACTGCAGCATTTATTTTTGGTACATAACAGCGTAAATTCCTAAATAAAACAAGGTTGCAATGTTCTATCAAGTTAAAAGCAGAATTACTCTTATGCAAAAAGAGTCAGGACACAGACTAAATTGATACTAAATTGCAGGATCAAGTAGCTTTGAGGCAGTGGTCACCAGCAATCTCTTTTTGAAAATGATATACTGTAGTCAATTGCTACAAAAAAAACCACACAAACTCATAGTGTGGGAGGATAAGGTCAGAGATTTATTGAGGCTAGAAAGGCTCCTGTCATACAGTTGAAGTTTCCATTCGTTGGTTTGATTGGCTGACATCAGCCGCAAATAACAATAGCGGGTGGGAACATTCTTGCATGTGAATACCCTTCTTCCCCAGCCTGTTGATCTGTTAGCTGGTACATGGTCAGTGCCATTTTAGGGTTGCTGGTCTTGTACTGCTCCAGCTTTCAACCGCGCCGGTTTGCTGCGTTAAGGGACATGTTACAGTGGGTTACGCTGCTGTTTACTACCGCAATGGCAAGCCGCCACAATACACTCAATATTTAATGATTTCCAAGTATTTGAAAAGATAGAGTGTTTCCTAGGAGGTCAGAATGGGAGAGAAACCTTAAAGTACATAGCCAAGCAGAATTTGCAAGTCAAAGAGTTGCTGCAGCACTTGTACATGTTTATCCTGGACAATGAGATGCCAATCAAATGGTGGGGAAATCCAGCATGATATGGAGACTGGTGGGGTGGAAAGAGAACTCAATCCCAAGGGTTGCAGAAATTGAGAAAGAGAGAGAGTGTGTGTGTGTGTGTATAGAGAGAGTGTGTAGAGTGTGTGTGTATAGAAAGAGTGTGTATAGAGTGTGTGAAGAGAGAGTGTGTGTGTGTGTGTAAATATATAGATTGTGTAGAGTGTGTATATAGATTGAGCGTGCAGAGAGAGAAAGCATGCAGAGAGAGAGGGCGGGCGTGCAGAGCGAGAGGGCGGGCGTGCAGAGCGAGAGGGCGGGCGTGCAGAGCGAGAGGGCGGGCGTGCAGAGGGAGAGGGCGGGCGTGCAGAGGGAGAGGGCGGGCGTGCAGAGGGAGAGGGCGGGCGTGCAGAGCGAGAGGGCGGGCGTGCAGAGCGAGAGGGCGGGCGTGCAGAGCGAGAGGGCGGGCGTGCAGAGCGAGGGCGGGCGTGCAGAGAGGGAGGGCGGGCGTGCAGAGAGGGAGGGCGGGCGTGCAGAGAGGGGGCGGGCGTGCAGAGAGGGGACGGGCGTGCAGAGAGGGGGCGGGCGTGCAGAGAGGGGGCGGGCGTGCAGAGAGGGGGCGGGCGTGCAGAGAGAGGGCGGGCGTGCAGAGAGAGGGCGGGCGTGCAGAGAGGGAGGGCGGGCGTGCAGAGAGGGAGGGCGGGCGTGCAGAGAGGGAGGGCGGGCGTGCAGAGAGGGAGGGCGGGCGTGCAGAGAGGGAGGGCGGGCGTGCAGAGAGGGAGGGCGGGCGTGCAGAGAGGGAGGGCGGGCGTGCAGAGAGGGAGGGCGGGCGTGCGTGCGTATAGCGTGCGTGCGTATAGCGTGCGTGCGTGTAGAGAGAGTGCGTGCGTGTAGAGAGAGTGCGTGCGTGTAGAGAGAGTGCGTGCGTGTAGAGAGAGTGCGTGCGTGTAGAGAGAGTGCGTGCGTGTAGAGAGAGTGCGTGCGTGTAGAGAGAGTGCGTGCGTGTAGAGAGAGTGCGTGCGTGTAGAGAGAGTGCGTGCGTGTAGAGAGAGTGCGTGCGTGTAGAGAGAGTGCGTGCGTGTAGAGAGAGTGCGTGCGTGTAGAGAGAGTGCGTGCGTGTAGAGAGAGTGCGTGCGTGTAGAGAGAGTGCGTGCGTGTAGAGAGAGTGCGTGCGTGTAGAGAGAGTGCGTGCGTGTAGAGAGAGTGCGTGCGTGTAGAGAGAGTGCGTGCGTGTAGAGAGAGTGCGTGCGTGTAGAGAGAGTGCGTGCGTGTAGAGAGAGTGCGTGCGTGTAGAGAGAGTGCGTGCGTGTAGAGAGAGTGCGTGCGTGTAGAGAGAGTGCGTGCGTGTAGAGAGAGTGCGTGCGTGTAGAGAGAGTGCGTGCGTGTAGAGGGAGTGCGTGCGTGTAGAGAGAGTGCGTGCGTGTAGAGAGAGTGCGTGCGTGTAGAGAGAGTGCGTGCGTGTAGAGAGCGTGCGTGCGTGTAGAGAGCGTGCGTGCGTGTAGAGAGCGTGCGTGCGTGTAGAGAGAGTGCGTGCGTGTAGAGAGAGTGCGTGCGTGTAGAGAGAGTGCGTGCGTGTAGAGAGCGTGCGTGCGTGTAGAGAGCGTGCGTGTAGAGAGCGTGCGTGTAGAGAGCGTGCGTGCGTGTAGAGAGCGTGCGTGCGTGTAGAGAGCGTGCGTGCGTGTAGAGAGCGTGCGTGCGTGTAGAGAGCGTGCGTGCGTGTAGAGAGCGTGCGTGCGTGTAGAGAGCGTGCGTGCGTGTAGAGAGCGTGCGTGCGTGTAGAGAGCGTGCGTGCGTGTAGAGAGCGTGCGTGCGTGTAGAGAGCGTGCGTGCGTGTAGAGAGCGTGCGTGCGTGTAGAGAGCGTGCGTGCGTGTAGAGAGCGTGCGTGCGTGTAGAGAGCGTGCGTGCGTGTAGAGAGCGTGCGTGCGTGTAGAGAGCGTGCGTGCGTGTAGAGAGCGTGCGTGCGTGTAGAGAGCGTGCGTGCGTGTAGAGAGCGTGCGTGCGTGTAGAGAGCGTGCGTGCGTATAGAGAGCGTGCGTGCGTATAGAGAGCGTGCGTGCGTATAGAGAGCGTGCGTGCGTATAGAGAGCGTGCGTGCGTGCGTATAGAGAGCGTGCGTGCGTGCGTATAGAGAGCGTGCGTGCGTGCGTATAGAGAGCGTGCGTGCGTGCGTATAGAGAGCGTGCGTGCGTGCGTATAGAGAGCGTGCGTGCGTACAGAGAGCGTGCGTGCGTGCGTATAGAGAGCGTGCGTGCGTATAGAGAGAGTGGGGAGAGTGGGTGTATAGAGAGAGAGTGGGGGCGGGTGGGTGAATAGAGAGAGAGTGGGGGGGTGGGTGGGTGTCTTCGGGGTGGGGGGGGGGGGGGGGCGGGTGGCTATGTCCGGGGCGGGTGGGTGTGTCCGGGGGGGAGGTGACCGGGGTTGGGTGGGTGTGTCCGGGGGTCGGGGTTGTGTCCGAGGGTGGGTGGGTGTGTATGGGGATGTGTCTGGGGGCGCACGCGCGTGTGTGTGTGTGACAGTTCTGTCAATTATAGCTCTGAAGGGGAGCTACAATTCAGGAAGGAGGAAGAGAGCGCAGAGGCACCTATGGGACTAGTCTTACTAGACCTTTCAAAGTGCAAGGAAGTAAAGTTAAAATAATTGTGGGAGCTGGCAATTTCTTGTGATAGATGTCTGTCACGAACCCATCCCAAGAAAAGAGGAGGAATAGAATATTAAGAGAAGAATTTGGACCACTGCCTGACCCCCCAACATTTCCGACAGGAACAGCCTTTAGCGGCTTTCATTCATGCTCTTGTTCTTTAACTGCTTTCATTAACCTGACAATGATGTGACTTCATCTGCAGTTACGCCCACAGCAACTCAGATATGCCCTTATCTGGCTATTTTTCCTCCACTCTCTCTGCAACATTAATGGTTTTCCTCTCTTCCAGTTATGCCATTTGGTCCTTGATCTGAAACATTAACTATTTCTACTACAAATGCTTTCTGGTTTGGAGTATTTTCTCTTTTTTACGTTCATTATGATGCTTGATGAATGCACCAATTAAGCAGTGGGAAAGCATTCAACAAAAAGGAACAAAAGTATTCTATCTTATTCCAATACAGGTTGTCCTTCTTTAATCCAGCGAAGTTGGGACCTGGCCATTGCCAGACCACAGAAAATGTCAGAAAACAGAACTTGACCCCTATATAAATATATCAAATTTAGAGCAAAGCTTAAAATAGGAAATAATACAGTGGAACGGCAGTTAGTGTAGTGGTTAGCGCATCGCCTTTACAGCGCCAGCGATCGGGACTGGGTTTGAGTCCAACGCTGTCCATAAGGAGTTTGTACGAATGGTAACAGATTAAAATGTGCCAGATCACGGTAGTTGCCAGACCAAAGAGCGCCAGTAAAGAGAGGTACAACCTGGGCTTAAATCAGAAGACAAAAACAAATTGATTCTTATTTTATAACAGTAAATTCAATTACATAGTGGAAGATTTACAGAATAAGTTTGAGATAAGCATGAAAAAGAAGTGCGATGTGATATTTCTAAAATATTTTCAGATTTAAAAATAGCAACTGGTCTAATCAGTAAAAGGTTGATGCCATTTTTTACAGGTGAATCCATTCAGTCCAAGATAAATTATGATACTCATGGAAGCAGTTTGAAATTAATATTTCATTTTAGGTTATTTGCCAAGCTACCTAGTAATTCAGAAAATGCAAAAGATTAATTTATACAAAACAATGGAGAAGGTAATGGAGTCTTTTCCACTATCCTTTAAAATTTTTGCTGATGCTATACCCTGTCCAAACTTGTACAAAATCTATGCATTACAGTCTTTGACAATGTGCAATTATTGAGCATCTATTGCTCAACCATACTACCAACCAGTGAAATACAAGTCAAGCATTCTTGGTGGAATGTAACATTCATGCCATAGAGTTCCAAAAGAAAATCCAGCCTTCTCCCCTTGACATTCAATGCAATTAGAATTATGGAATCTCCCACTATCAATATCCCTGGACCAGTGAACTGAAATTCAGTTGCAAGGCTCAAGTTTAAGTGTAAATTTTTAAGTTTATTGTCACAAAATATAGAGTACAGTCCAAAGGTTTCTTCAACATTACTGTACATTATACAGTAAAAAGCACAATTTAGCATATGGGATTAGAATTAAAAGGAGTATCAATTTGCACAAATATCAAAAAAGCAGAATGATAGCACTGTTATGGGTTCAGTCAGAAGCCTGATAACTACAGTATGGGAAGGAAAAGTCTGAAGGTGCTAGTTTTCCCACTACATGCCTTCTCCGTGATGGGAGGAAGGAAAAGAGAGCGTTTTCAGGGCAAGATGGGTCTTTCAACATTCTGGCTGTCTTTCCAAGGCAGCAGGAAGTGTAGATCAAGTCCATGAGGATATCTTGGCATCATACCACTCGACTCTCAATCTCTTCCCTGTATTCCACTGCATCATTATTTGATATCCAGCTCACATGGTGTGGTCTACAAATTTGCAGAGGGAGTTAGAATGGCGTTTAGCTGCTTTGTCGTGGGGGCAGAGGGAATAAAGTGTGATGCAATATTCTCCACCAGCTTCAATTATAGTCAAGAAGCTGAATACCACACAGGGCAGATATCCCAGTTGATAGGCATCCCATCTACAACCATGCACTCACTCCTCCCCTGGTGAACAGTAACAACAGTCTGTACAATGTACAAGATGTATTGGAGTTACTCACAACTCTTTAGAAAACACTTTCCAAACTCTCAGCACCACAACCTAGACGTTGCCCTCCAAGCCACACACCAACCTGACTTGGAAACATATCGTCAATCCATCAAAATCCTGGAACTCCTTTCCTAATGTCCACAAGGGTTTAGAGGGAAGACAAGTAAATGCTGGCGCAGCCTACAATGCCTGCATCCCTTGAAGAAAATAAAAATGATCGAAGCAAAAATTTGTGATGGATGCAAGAGCAAAATAAACTGATTTCAAAATATTTGTTGTATTTATGATAGAAATAAAAATGTCACAAATTTTATTTACATTTTCCAACTCTCTACTGTACCTTAAAAAGTTGAATCCATCTTTTCCTCTCAGCCTCAATTCGCTCTTGCATTTCTGCATTAGTGCGAACACCAATGCTTTTGAATGCTACAATATACTCCTCACGAACCTCTGGTTTCGTTTCTGGATATGCCAGATGAATTATTCCAAGGCAAGCATCACGGAGACAACGAGATAATGTTACTAACTCCCTTAAAGTGAACGGCATCATTGTAACTGTTTGTTGACCCACACCTAAAGAAGTAAAAATTACAACATTACTGAGATTCATCACCCATATTTTCAAGATAACTGTCAAGTTCTTGTTGAGAAAATAGCCTGTGGATATATTTCCCCTTTTAATGGTTGATCAATTCATGTAATTTAAACATTTTGTACAGCCAGCTTGGAATTTCTCAGCTATATTCTCCTTAGAACGAAGGGAAATTTAAAATCATGAACCATTTAGATATACACAGTCCACGGGTTATAGACATTCGGGTTACGAACAACTCACACACGAACGGGCTGTTCCCCAAATGGCACGTGCACATTATGTTACCTCACGAATGCTAAATAAGAACTGTAAACACGTGTGCCACCTTACGTACAAATTCGGCTTATGAACAGACCCAGGTAACAGAACTCATTCGTAACCTGTTAGGTCTGCTTTGTTCATGAATGAGTGAGACAAACACCAGGCTGAGTCGAAATCAGGGTTCTTTGTTCTTTATTACCGGATTGTAACACTTGCGACTAACCATGTTAGTCGGAGAATGCATTCTGCCGTTATCAGCAAAATGGTGATTTTTTATACCCTTGGATACATGCTTAGAACATCATCATATCATTACTTGTCCAATGACTAAAACTGTTGCTATCCTTTCCCTGCTAGCTTCCTGCCTCTCAATCCATCAATGTCTCTCTTATCTTGTAAGTACAAGGATGCATTCACATCTTGTTACAGCCCTGTACAGGGTAACTCCTTACACATTCCCATCTCATGATGTTTTACCTTACAAACCTGAGGACTGCCTAAGAGAAATGGTTTCAATGGCTAAATAGAGCAAAACTTTGGGGCCAGGTGCAGATTTTTCAGACTATTAAATAGTACTCCTGTAATATACCAACAGAATTTTAATGTACTTTTTAGATGCAATACTGTATTAAATTTTCATTTGAGAAAGGGAGGAAGAGAAACAAAACCTGACGAGCATAAAGGGAATGTAGGAACAGGGCACAAATAATCTTAATAGGAGTGTATGAGTGAGACCTCGCTGAATTAAAAGTGAGTGCCAGAAATTGCACCAGATGCTGAACCGTCAGGATTTTTAAATGATCAGAGTTTTATAGTGAATTCATACTAAGGCACAGAATAAATGTGCTAAATATTGACTATCATTGCCATTGATTTCTTATCAAATGTCAGTAATGATAAACAAAATCAGAGAATTTTGGAAGCAACACCAAGTTGACAATTTCAGTCAAGGACTACCTCCCCCTCCCCCCACCCCCAACAACTAAAATATAATTGTTTACCCATTCTTAAAATTCTGACACTGTTTGACCTGCAAAGAACTTGCAGCAATTTTATTTTGTTTTGGATTTCCACCAACTGCCCCAGTAGTTACTGAATGTGTCTATTAATTACTTTTCTCTATAAATAAAAATGCTTAAAGAATATGCCTTGGTATTTTATGCTTCTAACCTAGTTGCCCACCAACTAATCGGCACAATTTTCTGCTAAAATTCCCATTATCACAGATGAGGGATTTCAGATCATTCAATTCACTTCCCAGAAAGAGACAACTCCAAGCACAGGATACAGAAATTGGGCCTTGGACCTGACAACACTACAGCTGCAGAACAAAAGATGTGTGTGTGTTTTAAAACTAGGTATACTTCTTGTCATGCCATTCCAGAATAGTTAAAGCAGTAGAGAAGCACAAAAGCTGCATAGACTGGAATCATGAGTAGACAAAGCAATGCTGAAGGAACTCAGTAGGTCAGACCATAAACTTGAATAGAAATGGTTAGCCCACAAGGATAGAAATGGTTAGTCAAGATTTTGGGCACTGGAAATTCACCCATGTCCTGTACAAAAAAAGATTCAACATGATGAATTACCACCCCCTGCCTACTCTAAAATCATTTGGCTGAGTAAAAAGGGGGGTAGAGAAAAAGCGGGGAATTATCGGCCGGTGAGCCTTACATCAGTAGTGGGCAAAATGATGGAATCCATTATTAAGGATGTAATAGCGGAGCATATGACTAGCAGAGAAGGGATCGGACAGAGTCAACATGGATTTACAAAAGGTAAATCGTGCTTGACAAATCTATTGGAATTCTTTGAGATGGTGACAGGTAAAATAGATGGGGGAGAGCCAGTGGATGTGGTGTACCTGGACTTCCAAAAGGTCTTCGATAAGGTCTCGCATAAACGACTGGCTTACAAAATCAAGGCTCATGGGATTGGGGGCAAAGTATTGATGTGGATTGAGAACTGGCTGGCAGGTAGAAGACAGAGAGTTGGGATAAATGTCTCATTTTCTGAGTGGCAGGCGGTGACCAGTGGGGTGCCACAGGGATCTGTACTGGGACCCCAGCTGTTCACAATTTACATTAATGATCTGGATGAGGGGATTGGATGTAATATCTCCAAATTTGCAGATGACACTAAGCTAGGAGGGGTTGTGTGCAAGGAAGAGGGGATCAGGAAGCTCCAGTGTGATTTGGATAAATTGAGGGACTGGGCAGATCCATGGCAAATGCACTACAATGTGGATAAATGTGAGGTTATCCACTTTGGTAATACAAACCGGAGGGCAGATTACTATTTGAATGGCAATAAATTAAGAGATGGGGAAGTGCAGAGAGACCTAGGAGTACTTGTACATCATTCTCTGAAGGCGAGCATGCAGCTACAGCAGGCGGTTAAAAAGGCAAATGGTATGTTGGCCTTCATATCAAGAGGGTTTGAGTCTAGGAACAAGGATACCTTACTGCAGCTGTACAGGGCCTTGGTGAGACCCCACCTGGAGTATTGTGTGCAGTTTTGGTCACCTTATCTAAGGAAGGATGTTCTTGCAATGGAGGGAGTGCAGAGGCGATTCACCAGGCTGATACCTGGAATGGCAGGAATGACTTATGAGGAAAGATTGCGCAAATTGGGATTGTACTCGCTGGAGTTTAGAAGATTGAGAGGGGATCTCATAGAGACATATAAAATTCTGGCAGGATTGGACAGAATGGATGCAGATGGGATGTTTCCAATGGTGGGAAAATCCAGAACCCGGGGCCATGGTTTGAGGATAATAGGCAAACCCTTTAGGACCGAGATGAGGAGGAATTTCTTGACCCAGAGGGTGGTGAATCTGTGGAATTCGTTGCCACAGAGGGCAGTAGAGGCAGGTTCATTAAATATATTTAAGAGGGAATTAGATCTATTTCTTCAGTATAAGGGTATTAAAGGTTACGGAGAGAAGGCAGGGACGGGGTACTGAACTTTAAGATCAGCCATGATCTCATTGAATGGTGGAGCAGGCTCGAAGGGTCGAATGACCTACTCCTGCTCCTATCTTCTATGTTTCTATGGAAGCAATCATTGTTGTAGTATTCAACAGCATTTGAAAATCCATAACCTTCTCACCAGTTTGAGATTGACAACAATCGCTCAGTTCCAGACCTCATCACTATGCATGAAAGAAATGAACTCCAGAAGTCATAGGAAAGAAATTTCTCAACATCAAGACAGCATTTGCCCGACTGCCATATTAAGGAACCCTGAAAAAGGGCAATCAGGGGAAAACATGTCAAGGATCAGTCATTACTGCAACAGGAAATCACTGGGCAGGACCTTTGGCTCTACCCTTAACGTGCTTAAATTATAAGGTCAGAAACAGATGTTCATTGATGTATACACAATGTTTATACCTATTTGCATCACCTCAAAAAAAAAAGTTGTCCACACCTTCATGGAAAGTCCTGGTCAAAATTCAGATACGAACTGAAATACAATGAGCTACATTCAGGCCTTAAGAATGACTCGGTGATGACTATTTCTAACAGTACACTAAAACCTACTCTTAAGGTTGCCAATTTACTCATCAACATCCTGGGTCACCATTGACCAATCAAATAATTACTGTGTCTACAACAGAAGGTCAGAGACTGAACATTCAATTATGAGTCCCTCCAAAGCCTTTCAACCATTTAAAAATCACAAGCCAAGGTCATTACAGAAAACTCTTGACTCAAGTTGATAAATGCAATTCCATTAACTCAAGCATTCACCATTCAAAACAAAGCCTGCTTAAACAGCACACCAGCACTGTCTATTCATTGCCTCTACCACCATTGCAGCATCTGGGCTGAAATTATTTGCCTGACCTACTTGCACAACACATTCCCAAATCTCTCTCCAAACTTCCATCATCAAAGAGGATGAGGACAGCAGCTGAGGATTCTGTTCCAAATCATACACTGAGCAGATTTAGAAATACACGACTATTCTTTCATTCTTTTGTCTAAATAATGCAAGTAATTTCCCAACAGCATTATTGGAGTACCTTCATCATCAGAAATCTAGTTACCAAAAAAACTGGCAATTATGGATGGGCAACAAATCCTAGCACAGCCAGCATGCATGCATCCCCATTTTACAAATGTACACAAATGTGCACACATAAATGATAATCCTGTCAGGCCAGGGAACGAGGGGAAGCACCCAATGATAAATGATAATCCTGTCGGGCCAGGGAACGTGGGGAAGCACCCAATGTGTTGTTTCAAATAATCCAGTAGCTCATTAGGACAGTTATCTTTAAGTTATTGAAGAAGATAAATTGAACTTGGTTCAATTTTCACAATTCTAAGTTCTGATAAAGGGTGTTCAACCAAAACAAAACTCTTTCCACAGATGTTGCCTGACTGGCAAAAGTTCCCTTTTTTATTTTCATTTGAGATTTTCAGCATCTGCAGCTTTTGGATTTTACATGAATGGAAAAAGAAACTTGAAAAAGATGATGCTTTTACTTAAGCTTCACTGTGAAGTCCACATCAGCAATCAAAAATAAATACTCCCCAGAATTGACATGAACGCCAATGGCAAAAGACTTTTGATAAGAAAAAGAATGAGGTGCGTAATCATTTCAGTACAAGATTCAACTCAAAAATACTTTCTACAGCATCTTTGCACTGGAAAAAAAACTTAAGCAATAATGTGCCAATTATACACGTTACCTCCTTGAGCTTGCTCTCCAAAGAATTCATTGTCATGTATTGAAATTAGGGAATGGCTGAAGAGGGAACTGAAGAGGTAAAAGAGAGGTATGATCCGATGAGAGTCCTCGAGTGACATTGGAGAACCTCGTGAGATCAGGTGAAGCAAAGGTACCATGGACCTTAAATGCACAAAAGCACGATGTTAATGGTGCAATTCTGACAAATATAACACAATCAAGTAACATAACAATTCTACAAACAAGATAATAATTAAGCCACCTGATCACTTCATTTAAGAAAGTTTGTGATATCAAAGGTGATTATTTTGTCATCACCTGAAATATTGGGAAAAACAACTTGGCTGCAGATGGAAACACCACTGAGTAGAAAAAGAATCAATGATTAATGATTATGTTTATTCTCAGATACAAAGTACAATATATACCTGCACCAAAATTCTTATTTGTTGCAGCCAAACAGCTACTTGATGTACTAGCCCAAGGGGACATGGTTTGAAATATGTTCTCCCAGGAACTTGAAGGATGTAACCATCTTCACTTCCATCCTATTCATACAGACAGGCGTGTGGTCCCTCAGCTTCTCTTCCTAAAACCAACAATAAGCTTCTTGTTGACGTTGAGCAAGATTGATGCTCTGGCATCACCCAACTCTTGATCTCCATTCAGACTCATCATTTCCATTTATTCAGCGAACAAAACTGGTATCCATGACAACTGGTTTATTGATCTGAACTTGGCTGTGTAATCATGAGTGTACAGGTGTCCTGGGTAAACTTGTACTTCTCACTTTGTTCGTTTTAGATTGGTCACAGTGTTTGAGCTACCGAAAGAAAATAGACACACACGCCGAGAGCACTCCAGTTTATACAAATCTTTATTACAAATTCAAAAGCTGATTTCAAACTACAATATGCAAGCCCTTCCCAACTATACTTATCAACGCCTGGACTGGTCCCAACTGCCGAAGCGAGGCAACGACCACACACTTGTAGTAGGTTGTCGGGGCGCCGGTAGCAGCTTCTCCACCTTCCCCGACCGGGACGTTGGCTGGACTCTAGAAGTTCTTCTTCTTGCTGAGAGATGTTGCCACCTTTTGGAGAGTCTCAAACTTCAGCAGCGGGACCATGGCTTATATCACCCAAAAACTTCTTACCCAAGCACCTATTCCCAGCACAGCAAGAAAGATAAGCGAGCAAGCTAGCATGCTAGGCTTCAATCGAATAACATAATTTTCAGCTTATCACTTTGAATACAATGGTTTATTTTGCATCGAGGCTAGGCCTCTGACAGTCTGTGACCAAAACAAGCAGGAAGATTAAATGTTCTTGGAACACAGATGTCCTTCCATCAGATAACAGCATCTCTGGCCCCTTGGTGGAATTTAGCTCATGTCTGCTGATTCTAAAAAACAAGCAGGTTCTCAGCCCTGCAGAAGCAAAGGCTGCAAAAGTAAAAAACACGGTAAATCTTCCACTACAACAGGGAATAAAGCGGGAGACAAAGCACACAACTTTGAGTGTTCGTGTTATTGATCAGAATGGAAGAGTCACGTTGTCAATTTCTGCTGACTGGATTCTGCTGATGAGGAAGTTGAAGGTTCCAGAGGAATGAACCGAGTCCCTAATCCTTTAGTTTTGTTATAAGGTTTGCTTATATCATGGTGTTGAACAATTAACTATAATCAATGACTACAATAATACCTGTTGTAGGCGTTCCTGCGATTAATATTTTAAAATTAAATTTAGACAGACAGCAATGGTAACAACCTATTCCAGCCAATGAGTCCATGCCGCCCCAGATCAAGGTGATCTAACCCAGAGCGAGATGACATCTGCCGTTGACCTGCTGCAACAATTGGCAAATTGAAGTAGGTCCTGGCCCTTCTTGAGGTAGGTGATTCACTCCATAACGAACGTCTCAAAGCTCATCATAGTAGATATCAAGGTGCCATCGGCTGATAAGTCATTGAGGCACGTCACCTTGCTCTCCTTGGACAGCAGAATAATCGGGACCAAGACAGACACGAAACCTCTCTTCTGTTCGCCAGACCATCTCTGTACATCTTCACTGCTGGTTTCCGCCAGTAAGCAGAAGGGAGAAGCACAGCCAGCCGGTCCAACTTTCCATAGTGTTAGCGTGGAATGAAGCAATGGGGCATCTATAATGGTGATGTAGCAGGGATTGAAAATGTTCAATCCCCTGGTGTTGTAGATGTGCTGGGGGTTGTTTGCGAATACCTTCTTTAAGCTGACCTAGTCGAAGCTCATGGCTATGACTGAGAAAGCATCAGGAAATGCAGTATGATGCTTGTTGATCGCAGCATGTAAATACTCCAGTGCTAGCTTAACATCTGCCTGTGGAGGGATGTAAACTGCAGTCAGGTCAACGGAGGTGAATTTCCTCAGGAGGTAGAAAGGACAGCATTCATATGTTCCAGATGAGAGGACCAGTCCTGGGACAAGATCGTCTCATCTGTGCCTCACGAAGAGGTAATCATGAAGCAGAGACCAATGTCTTTTCCTTTACCCAAGGATGCTATCTGTCCAGACTGAAGGAGAGAGTAAAAAAAGTCAGGGTGCAGCATTTCTCTGTGAACCAGGGTATGCAGCAGCTCATCTTCCTCAGGTTCAGCAATCTTGCCCTTACGTTCTCAATTTTATTCTCTCGAGATTGTAAATGGGCTCGAAGGATACAAGAAAGAGGGGGTCTGCACAGACCCCTGCTTTTCAGGCTTACTTGGAGACCAGTCTGAAGCTTCCAGGACCCATCTTTACTAACCTTTTTAATTACTTCATTACTGCAAGAAAATCATTTACTATGCAAATAATCCCAGCATGAAATAAGGTTAAGGCACCTATCAAAACATTAAATTAAATCATATGTCTCTTCTATACTGACAGTATGAAAAACTATTCAAGGACCTGAAAAAAAAATCCCTAGCGTCTTTTGGCGCTAATTTTTATAGTGCATACAGCAGTATATAAGATTGTTTTAAGCTAAGTTTGTCCACTGCCATGGGATTCAGAATAATTGTCAGTGAGGGCAGATTGGATGTGGTAATCTGGGAATGTCCTATATTAATAGACACATCAATTAATGAATCTTAAATATTTGGTAATGTTTCCATGCATGTTGTTGTGTCTAGAATGTATTAATTTCATAGTATTTTTATCTTTTCAATACTAAAGGATTCAAATAATTATTTAAATTTAGACCCAAAATCTCAACATTTTCATTCATCTGCTTCCATTTTAGTTTTTTTAATATATTGGAACCAAATAGGAGCACGTGTGGGCCATGTCTCTTTTGAGCCTGTTCTGCCATTCAATAACATGGCGAATTTGATCTCAGCATAATTTTTCTACCATATTCCCATTAATTTTGATTCCCCTAAAGGTCAAAATTCCATCAATTTTAGCCTTCAGTACTGCATCCATAACTCTCAGGAACAGAGGATTCTAAGAATTAAGAACACTGTTATTCCTTCTCATCCCAGTCTTATGACTCCTTACTGTGAGAATATTTTACCTCATACTAAATCTGGTGAAATTTTAATTTGATGCCTAAATATAATATTTCATGATATCAGGAAATTTCTTAATACAATGGAGTAGAAAAAAATCATCTTAATTACAACTCGTTCAATGGTGACAACACTTGTATCAGCAAAAGAACACCTTTCTCCCCTCTTCTCTGAAGCTCCTCAGCACCTATATCTTAGTCCAGACTCAAGGTCTGGTTATGACCCCAGAGGACTCCAAAACCCAGCAGCAATAGATATTCACCAAGACAAATGGTTAAACAAAAGTTCCTTTTAATTATCTTTAAAAATGAAAACAGAATCACACTTTGACTTATCACCATTAACTTAACTAATCTAACTTAACCCCTTTCTAATTCTAAGTGCACATGTATATAATGTAATTTCAGAAAAGTTCTTTGATTCACAGTCCAATCTCACTTCTCATTCCTCCAAGTTCACTGGTTGCAGGCAATTCTTATACTGTACACAGAATTTAACATTTAGGAAGTTCATCAGGCGTCGGTGCTTGAAATGTAAATGGTTGCCGCTCAGGAAGGTTCAGAAAGAGATTTGTTGTTTGCTGAACACCCACAACTTATTCCTTGTAACCAGCAACTTCAATGTTTTGCAGAAGAAACTTGCCCCATCAGGGTTCTCCAGATGATTACCTCTTTCTTTTAGGTCACCACAGAGTTCCTTTTCTGTTTCCCTTATTTCAAGTGAAACATTAGACAGCCAATTTTCTCCTCTTGCATGAACTACAAGGTCTTTGACCAGGCTGAACTAAGCAGTCACAACCCATCTTCCAAATGGGGTTTTTCCACAAGCTTTCCAGCTTGTCCTGTTCCAGTCCCAGCTGTTGCTGCTGACTGAAGCACTGCAGAACTGATCTCTCTCTCTCGCTCAGAGAAAAAGCCTGTTTGATTCTCTCTGCTTGCAAAACCACATGACCACAGGAGCTGCACTCCGGACAACCTGCGGCTCCGAACTACTCCTCCGATCTCTTTCATCTGTCACTTTTCAAAACAACAATCCATTAGTGAAGTCTCTTGGGCACTCCCCAAAGTTTTTGCAAAGGCCCCCAGAAGCCGCCCTGTCTGGCTTGAGCAGGGTTCCAGTATTTTAAATGAGATTGGTTTAGAAGTGTTTGTATGTGACCTACACTAAAAAACCATCCCCAATTTATCTCCCAAAAACATATCCATATACAATATAAACACAACATAATCTATCACAGTCCCCAATCCTAATTATTCTAAATGCCTGCCATGCAAAATGCTAAATTGATACAATATAATTGGAACTTGTTACTGTTGCTTGGTGTTCAAGAAGTTATGAAGATTAATAAAAACTCCAACATATTTGTTAAAATCATTGAGGTAAATGGGTCTTCTTCGTCTGATCTATCTTGATGAGTCATTTGTATTGCAGTCATATCCAGACCAGGAATATTTGTAAGATTTCATTTTTAATATTAGTTATACTTCACTGAGCAGATGGAAAAGTAAAGATAAACTCTTCAGAATTAAGTATTGAAATTGGTTTAAAAGAAACTTTTATGAAGGAGTTTTGGTTGCTGAGGAATTTGTCCAGAAAAGCTTCTGGTGTGCCAAAAAAGGTTGTTCAGCAGGAGTATCATTAAAATGTAACAATAGGTGTATCATCCACATTGTAGTAATATAGTGTTACAGGTTAGATTATATATAAATATGTTTTTAAAAGAGATAGATTGTAGGGTGTTTAGTGCGTAGGTCACTTCACAAACAGGGTAACACTTCACAAAAGACATCTCATTTAAAATGCAAGAGCTTTACTGAAAGTGAGACATTAAGACTTCATTTCCACAGTGACTTCACAGTGTCTTTGAAGAAGGCCTCTGGAGACGTCACAAGTGGGTGTTAATTGGACTGATGCAGTGGACTAAATGGAAGCAACAGATACTCAGGCACAAAGTGGTTTCGGTGCCAGCAATCTGTCTGGTTGCAGTTTGCTGTTCTAAGAGGGATCATGTGGTTTTACAAACAGAGAGAAAGGAAAGACCAAACAGGATTTCTCTTAGGGATACAGAGAGAGAAAACTGAGCTCTGCAGTAGCTTTTGGGGGGTTGCAACATGGCAAGCTTGTCGGAAACTCCATTTTGAAGATGGGTTGTGAGTTCTGAGTTCTGCCTGTTGAAAAACACGTAGTCCTTACAAGAGGAAATGGTTGGTTCGAGTGTTTCTTCTGAAACAAGGGAAACGTGGAACTCTATGGTGACCTGGAAGAAGGGGTTATCATTTGGAAAACCCATGATGGGGGAAGTTTCTTCAGCCAGACACTGAAGTGACTGACTGGAGGGAATCAGTTTGTGTGTGTCCAACGAACAACAAGTATCTCTCTGAAACCAACTAGAACCTTCCTGAACGGTGACCATTTATCTTTAACCACCAGAGCCTGGTGAAGATTCATAAATGTTAAAGTCTGTGCATAATATGCCTGATACCGATGAACTTGGAAGAGTGAGAAGTATGAATCAAAGAACTTTCCTGAACATGTACATGTGCACTTAGAATTAGAAGGGAGTTAAGTTAATAGTAGTAAGTTAAAATTTGATCCTGTTTTTATGTTTAAGGAAAATTAAAAGCAACTCTTGTTAAAATAACCATTGTCTTGGTGAATTTCTATTGTGGCTGGGTTTTGGGGTCCTCTGGACTTGTAACAATAGCAAGGCTTTACCAAAACTTACTCAACCCTGTGACCTATACAATGCAAAACAGCACAGTGGGCATATGGGAACATTAGAACTTGCAAGTTTCACCTACAAGTCAGACATCTCCCTAACTTGGAAATAATTTACTATTCCTTCTTTGTTCCTTAAAATATCTCATTATCAACAACTTAAGGACCTTTACCAAATTAACAACAGAGTTTTACAGCATGGAAACTGGTCATTTAGCCCAACATCCTTACCAACCAAGATGACTACCTGAGCTAGTTCCATGTGTCTAAATGTAGTCCATACCCCTCTAAACCTTTACTATTCACATACCTGTCTCAATGTTTTTTTAAATGCTACAATTGTGCCCACTACCACTTCCTCTGGAGGTTCATTTCATATACCCACCACCATCTATGCATAAAAGAAGCCCAGCAAATTCCAATCAAATCTTCTTCTCATCTAAAATCAATGCCCTAAAACTGGATTCCCCTAACAAATGGGAAAAAAAACTAATGACTATTTATCTTATCTACTCCCCTCATGATTTTATAAACCTACTAAGATCTCCCTTCAGTTTTGTATGCTTCTGAGAGAAAAGACCTTAAAATTCAAGCTCACCACTCTTCTGAACAACTTCTGTGTCCTTTCCTGCATAATGATGCAATGTATGTAGTTAGGTGAACATCATCCAGTATGGCAATTGGGAACAGGGTTTAAATGTTGGCTTTGCCAGCAATGCCCGCATCTAGAATTAAGAGAATATAGAGTACAAAAAATATAGGTTTTTTTCTTACCCCGTTATCATTTTTGTTGTTACAGATGTGATCAAATTCCAAAGATGGCGCATGAATCTTGCATTGAATGCCAAACTGTACAAAAGTCTGAAAGAAACCATGTTTATTGTCAGAAACATTTATGAATAATGAAGGTTCCCTAAATGTAAAATTTCGTCCAGCAATCACCTCAATCCTATGCTATAAACATTAACTTACCATGGCGTTATTTTCTGACAAACAATAAAGTACATTGCTCAAATGCATAATATTCAATAAATCAAAAGGAAATTAGGAAATAAAAATGAGAAGCAAAGGCCTTGGCTTCATATATTATGATACTTCATATGGGATATTAACAAGAACATATTTTAATAGGTCATATGTAAAGCACAATTCCTTATATGGAATTTAATTTAAATCACCATTTAAAGCTATCTGCATAAATAATGCACTATGGCCAAATATTATATCAGAACAGATTTTGGAAAAGTAACATCCTTGTGATTGCTGTTCAGCCTCAAGACCATTTCTCTCTGAACCAATGGAGAAAATTCTTATGGGTGATAGATTTTTGTGATGTTCGCAATTAATATGTGAAACCTTCTAAGTTTTCCACAACACATTATCTCATGTAATTGATGAAGCCATTACACAACAAGCTGAAATTGGTTTTGAAGAGGGGTCAGCAAACTTTTTAAACCATCGACCTCTTCATGGAATCCTTGATCTCTCATCGACCCCCAAGCATGTAAAATAAATAATATTATCAATTATAAATTTCTCTATAGCCTAGACATTTATTGACCCCTTGGATAGTCCATTCAAACCCCCCCCCCCCCATCCAGGGGTCAATAAAGACCGCTTAGCCAACACCTGGACTACAATGACAGCATAAAACTGGTAATTGCATGCTGCCAGAGGGAGAAAAACATGGGACAAAGGTTGTCAATTTTATTACCTATTCAACATGATTATAAAAATAATTTCTGGACTGTTTAGTGTTACTGCATGTTTTATGGCCACAGCAACAAATATTAATTTGCAGTTTTAAAGAAAAACTAACATTCTCTTATTCATTAACCTGTAGAGGGCGCACAGCACGGCAAAGCGAACTGTCGCCGACGAGGTTCTGCGGGCATGCAGAACTATAATGCGAACATCTGCCTACTCACCAGAACTGCACGCAAGAGATACCAAGTGCTGAGGAACGGCACGTTGAGCTGTTGAGTCTCCTGCCGGAAGGCGCGGGACATTTACAAGGCTAGATTTAAACCTGCCGGTCCCGTGGATCGGCAGCAATCTCATAGTGACGTCCCACCTTGTCTCATGGAGCCCGGGACATGCAGTATATAAAAGAAGCCTGTCCCAAGGTGAATAAATCAGTCTTGAGTTGGCTACTCTGGCGTGCGTTTGTATTTCTTTAGTAGCTCTACCATAGTGGCCGCTACAAATCGGTGACCCCCAACGTGATCTTGTCGATGGTGGATCTGCCAAATTGACATTTACCAGGTTTGAAGGTAAGATCGAATTCCTCTAGCCTTTGGAAAAGGCGGCGCAAATGCAGGTGGTGATCTTGCTCGGTTTGACTGGCTACGAGGATGTCATCCAAGTAAATGCATGCAAACTCCAAATCCCTGCCTGAAGCGTCCATCAGCCGCTGGAAGGTCTGAGCAGTGCCTTTCAATCCAAATGGCATGCTGAGGAACTCAAAAAGCCCAAAAGGGGTAATATTTGCAGTTTAAGGGATATCATCCTTATGGATAGGTATCTGATGATATCCTTTGACCAGATCAACCTTGGAAAAAATGTGGCCACAGTGTAGATGGGCAGCAAAATCCATCATCAAGTTCCTAGGACAAACCTTCCATTACCCATATTCAAAACAGTACAGGCCCTTCAACTCATGTTGTTGTGCCAGCCTATGCTAACCAAGTTAGCACATTTAACTTAAGATGCTTCACTACTTCATTGACTTTCTGTGGGAAATGTGAAAACAACAGCCAAAAATCAATATACAGTACAACGTCAATTATCCAAAATGGGATTTTGGATAAACGTTTTTTTTTAAAAAAACAGCCCAGTAGCAACAGCAAATCACTTGTATCAATGTTTATCCAACAAACAAACAAGGGAAGGCTTTTTAAGCATTAAAATAATGTTTAATTCTCAACAAAATAATGCTGGCCATCACCGATGACTGACACCTCCCCACTGAGGCCCCATGCATACCAGCAGCCCGACGTCCCCTGTTGCTGCTGGCAGCCCAACATCCCCGATCAGTTCAGCTCCAAAAAAAATTTGGATAAATGAGGATTTCTGATTTGTTTCAGATATCCTCGTTTATCAAATTTTATTTTTAAATTTCAGATAAATGAGAAATTTGGAGAATTCAATTTCAGATAATCAGAATTGTACTGATATAAGCAGTTTCAATGTCTAAAAAGCAAAGATAGGTGAGACAACACTTGTACTGTTGTTATACAAATAGCTCAATGGGCATTCTTTTATCCCTTAATCTTTGCTTACATAGTTATCACAAGCATGTTTTTCTTGGAAAGGATTAGCTATAATGTAGTATGGATATTTAGAAATAAACTTACAACATGGAACACAGAATATTAAAAAAACAGAACAGGCCCTTCAACCCACGATGTTGTTCCAGCCTATGTAAACTGCTCTACCATCTAATTTTTCTTTACTTCATAACCATAGCCTTCTATTTTTCTTACATCCTTGTCCCTACCCAAGTGTCTTTGAATGTCCCTATTATACCAGCATGCACCATCATCCCCAGCATTGCATTCCAGGCACTGTATTGTGAAGGGCCATGCCTGTCATGTGACAGCACTGCCCATTACCTGGTCAGAAGACACATCAACCTGTCAAACAAGGTTTGGCCCCACCACACCCATTAGTGCGCACCTTGCCATTGGCTCATTTAAATTCCTTTGTACTTGGCCTTGGGCCATTGGTCTTTATAAATCAACTGAACCCTGCTGGCACAGAGACATTGGCATCATGTAAATTACCTAGGCTGGACCCTCCAGCTCTCCTGTACATGCAATCGATTAGACCTTGCTGAGCCATTGTAACTCTGTAAATTACCTGGGCTGGAATCTCCAGCACTATAAAGGATGCCATATATGCTCGGCTCGTTCTTTTCGCCATCTTTGAGGGACTAACCTGCTTCACTCCAGGCAGAGTTCTGTGGAATGGCACTGGAGAAATTGTTGGTAAGGTGTGCACTGTTATAGGGTTAGGTGCATTTTAGTTACTGTCCCTGCACTGAGTCAAGGGGTGGTGTGTACCATATTGTTCTTCCTTGATTGTTTGTACTCAGTTCACTGTGTATGTATGTGTATATTTTATCCCCGGTGCAATTTTCCCGTGCTCAGTGTAAATTGTGCATGTTTTATCCCCAGTGCGATTTTCTCACACTCATCTATAGATTGTGTGCATATTTTATTCCCATTACCATTTTTCCATGCTTGTCTTTTATGAATAAAATCATTTACTACCAGACGGCATTCAGGGTCCTTGCTTTTGAGATCCATTGAATCTGTTTTCTCACTCACAACAAGGACCTACCACTTTCTGTGTAAAAAAAAACTTACCTGTGACATTTCCCCAGAACTTTCTTAACAAGTTAATATTTCAGTGACACTACAGAACAAATCAAGTCCCAGCTAATTCAAAATTGTTTATGCTATTCAAAATATAAAGTAGTAAATTTAACAGCTGTCTTTTAACCATGCAACAACTTAAATTTAAATTTAGACATACAGCACAGTAACCGACCCTTATGGCTGAGCCACCCAATAAATCTACAATCCCAGAACTTTTTCTTTGAACGATGGGAGGAAACCTACACTGACACAGGAAGAACATACAAATTTCTTACAAACAGCAGGTACTGTAACAGCATTGCATTAACCAGTGCTCTAACCATGACACCCCTGTTAAGCAATTTGCTATGACCAGTACATGGCAAATGAAGACAAGCAGTTGGCAGCTTACTCGTTTAAATTTTAATATAAACAAAGCATTAAAGTAGATTTATAAAGTATTATATGGCTATTTTTCTCAACATTACTCCCACTTTTTAAAATAATCCATTATTCTTTTTTATTCTATTTGTCTCCAGTGAATATGTACATTCAGAAGCTGGTCTTCTGTTGACAAGTTTTCCCATTCTTTTAGCGGAACTCGGGGAAGTAATTATGAGAAGACGGCTCAGCAAAAGAACCTAATTCTATGCTTTCCCTGCATTCAAACAAGTTCTAACCACTACTGTTAGTTAAAACAGCAGGCAAACTTTCTTGGCTTTTCCTGTATTAAGTTACGCTGTTCCCAGGACCAAATGCATTTCCTTTTCCATCACACACGAGTAATCATGGCTTAAAACTATACCAACCCCTCCAATTGCTCATTGAACTTTAGCACACATTGGCAGGTTCATTCAAATGGACACACTAAATAATTAAATTTCACCAACAGATGTTACAGTAAATCTCAAGAGAACCCTTGCATGCAAAGTAAAACCATTTTAACGCTAGTCATCAGTTTTAAATAATACATTGTTGGGTTTATAATTAAAAGCAAAACACTTGACTAATTTAATTTACCAACAAACAAAATATTGTCTATAATAATCCAAATCTTTTTTTTTAAATTGGAAACTAACTTAATGTGACCGCCTAATTCAACTGGGAGGATGGGTGGAGGTTTATGTTGAACAATAGAGAAAATTGAACAGAATGCCAAAATGCCCAAAAGGGTGTTCCAATTTGTTCATCAATACATCCTTAAATGAAGACCAATTTAATTAAATGGCTTATAGACTCTCATTGAGAATACTGTACATCATACCTTGATGAGGGCTCAAGATCAAAACATTGGTTATGTATCTTTATCTTTGCTATATAAGGCACATTGTTTGACCTGCTGAGTTTCTCCAGCATTGTTTTTTACTTAACAGTATATAGATTTTCATCCATAATATGCCAAAATATAATTTTCTCTTTCAGAACCTCATTTGATCAGTTAATTTTCTCTACCCTTGAGGAGTATCTACAAAGTTTTCAGTTTACAAAAGTTTCCAAATTAATTTGTATCCTCCAGACAGGACGTGCTAAATATAAATAGCCAGGTTGACAAAGTCAAAGAGATACTATTTAAAAGACATTTTCTGCATGAAAACAGAATAGCCAAATTCCACAAAATAAGTGGATAATGGCAGAGTTTTATAAACATTCTACAAATACAAGTGTTACTATGGCACAGAACAAACCATACAAGTATTTCAGAGCAATGTTTAGATCTTCAAAGCTTTACACATATCATTAATATTTAAAATAACAGTGTGCCCAAATAGTTTACATACATGAGAATAATTTCCTCATCTCGCTAAAAGGCCTGGACTTTCAAAAAAAGGCCGAGAATGCAATTTTCTGAAGATGTCAAAAGTGAGAGTTGAAAAAGTGTTTTATTTATTTTCACATAAATTCTATGAGAGCAAACTTTCTCTGAAATGAAGGAGGCTGAGGGAGGACATGTCAGAATTTTCTCCCCAGAGTAAAAGCGTTATAATCCAGAAGACAAAAGTTAAGGTGAGGGGTAGAAAGTTTACGGCAGATGTACCGGGCTAATATTTTACTCAGCACCTGGAAGAGGCTGCCAAAAGTAGTGGTGAAAACAGATACAATAGTGGCATTTAAGATACTTCTAAAATGAAAGGGATGGAGGGATATCTATCTCTCCTAAGCAGTATATTTTGAGTTTGATTATTCTCGTATTTTTTTGGATAGCAGCTGTTTTCACACTGTAGGCAAGTGATGACCCTACTTTGTCCCAGTGAAATTCACAGGAATTCAGTATGTCCCATGCCATTCACACTGTGGTCCAAATTCCCAGGGATTTGCCCTCCTCGGAAATTTGGGGGGAGGGGGCGCACGGGGAGGGTCCCAGCCCTAACTGAATTTGCTTTATTCACTCACAGGATTAAATTCAGCCCCCCCATCCATCTGTTACACACCCATCCACTAGCTATCTCTTCCTTCCCCCCACTAGATGCCAGCCCACACCTCAACACCCCCCCCCCCCAAACCATCACAACAGCAACACAATGCTGGATGAATGGCCGACTTCGTTTCCCATAATCCCTCAGGCAATTGGATCTGGTCTGGAAAATCCAGCTGCTTGAGAAATTATGCTTAATGAGGATGGCCATTCTCCCACATTGTGTTGCCATCGTGACGTGCCAAAACAGCCCACGGTTTTAGGGGGGGTAGGTATCTTTTCCTGTCACCTTCGTGCAAATGCTGATGTCACAAGGGCTTCTCCTGCTCAGCCACTTGCCTTTAAACACAGCAGGGAGAGGGTGGTCCAGGAAAATTTCCCGGGGCCGCAGTCCTACCTGATGTAAGGCCGCACAGCCATTTAAAATTCCCAGGCAAACGTTTTCACACCACAGGTTCACGGGAGGGTTCCAGGAAAATTTCCTGAGAATCTGGATTTTACACTGCGGTGTGAAAAGGCCTATTATTTGTGAATTCTGTAAGAGCAAATTTCTGTCACCTAAACAGCTGTAACTCAGGGGTTGCCTGTAGTACTTTATTGAAAAACAAAATCTGTCAGGAAGATAGACATCAATGAAAGCAGGAGGGTGAGGAAGAGGGAATAAGTACAAAAGGAGTTTCCGTCAAGGTGGAAAGGAAGTTGGTTCGGCAAAGGGGTCTATCCTGGGAATAGGTCAGTAAATTTCAAAGATGCACTATAAACAGAAAGATTAGAGTAATTGGAATTTTTTTTTAAATAATGTACACTCTGCAACATTTACTCACGCGGAAGTAAAATAGGAGTGAACATACTGTATGGGGATATGTGATAAATAAGAAACAAATGTTTCAAATTAAAAATCAGAAAAGGCTGAAAACACACAAGTCAGTCACCACTGTACAGACCCTTTTTGGTGCTGACCACTCATTGGATCTATTGAGTACTTTATTAAAAAATTTTGAAGTCTCAATTTGGGCATTAACTATCAACATATTGTTACGAGTCCAGAGGACACCAAAACCCAGCAGCAATAGAAATTCACTAAGACAAATGGCTAATTAAACAAAAGTTGCTTTTAACTTTCTTTAAACATAAAAACAAGATCAAACTTTAATTTATTACTATCAACTTAACTCCCTTCTAATTCTAAGCGCACGTGTATGTAATGTGTATATGTTCAGGTAAGTTCTTTGATTCACAATCCAATCTCACTTTTCACTCCTCCAAGTTCTCATACTGTGCAATGAATTTAACATTTATGAATTTAACATTTCTAAATTTTCACCAGGCTCTAGAGTGCTTTAAGTTAAATGGTTACCTCTCAGGAAGGTTCTAATTGATTTCAGAGAGAGATTTGAGCTCGTTGGACATACACACACAAACTGATTCCCTCCGATCATCCACTTGCTGATCAGTGTCTGGCCAAAGAAACTTGCCCCATCGTGGGTTTTTCAAATGATAACCTCTTCTTCCAGGCCACCACAGAGTTCCTCTTGTTTCCCTTATTTCAGGAGAAACAACTCGAGCCAACCATTTCCTCTTGTAAGGACTAGAGGGGTTTTCAACAGGCTGAACTCAGAACTTACAGCCCATCTTTAAAATGGGGTTTTCAACAAGCCTGCCAACTTGCCATGTTGCAGCCTCCCAAAAGCTACTGCAGAACTCAGTTCTCTCTCTGCCTCCCTAAGAGAAATCCTGTTTGGTCTTTGCTTGTAAAACCACATGACCCTTCTTAGAATAGCAAACTGCAACCAGACAGTTTGAGCCTAGGCATCTGTTGATTTAAAGACAATAGTCCATTTACTCCACTGCATCAGTCCAATTAACACCCATTTGTGACGTCTCCAGAGCCCTTCTTCCAAGTTTCTGTGAAGTCACTGTGGACATGACATCTTAATGTCTCACTTTCAGTTAAGCTCTTACATTTTAAATGGGGTGTCTTTCGTGAAATGATAATGTCTGTTTGTGAATTGACCTCCACTAAACCCCCACAATCTAACTCAATGACATATTAATATATAATATAAAATATAATATACCCTGAAACAATATACTATGCAATAACTCCAGTTGAAAAGACAATTGTAATGGCTTAAATTTTCAATTTCATTCATGACAGGACATTCAATATAGCCCTTTTCACAAGTAGATTGGCCATTGTGTGAACCGGTTAAAGAAGCTGCTTTTTCCTTTCACATTTGATCACTGTTAACTGGTTCTGTGTCCTTTCACACTCATCACAAGACATCCCTGAGGATAAAGGATTCTATCCTCCACTGGTGACGTCTGAATGACATATTGAGCGATGGTGGGCCTACCCTAAATCCTGATTAATGTATTAGATCTAGTATTTAAACAAAATTAATCATGTCTAATGATAACATAATTAAGGATTACGTACAGCACAATATGAGCCCTTCATCCCCTATTGTTGTGGTGATCTATATAAACTTTTATAAATTTATAAAAGATCACGGGGAAGTATAGCCATAACATTTATAAACACCGTGGGAAAGAGCAATGGCGGCGGAGAAAAGGTTGTATGGACGGAGCACTCATGAAGGTGTTTCTCTACCAAATGGAATTCTGGGAAGGCAGATCTGCCATCTCCCTCTCCCACTGCAACTTTCCCACTGTCCTTTAGAAATTTATAAAGGTTTACATAGTCGGTAAAGTTTACACATTCTTTTTAATCTTTTGTTTCCTGCACTCATACAAAAACATAATCAATGTGTCACCCAGGATACCCTATGTCCCTTTCACACTGGACACATTGGCACACAGGCATCAGACGTCAGGGATGTTACTACCTATTGAGGTAATATAATTCCCGGCATGATTTGACGCCTGCATCCCGATTAAGGAGCTTTCACACTGGACCCTTAACCAGTAGATTGGCCGTCAATTACTAGGGCAAGGTGCGAGCGTGAAAGGGGCTAATATGAAAAAGGTAATTGAGAGCATCAAAATGACCAAAGAGAATGAACACCTTCAAAACATCATTAAAAACATTGTGCACGTTATTTTTTTAAACTTGCTTCCAACTTCATAAGTCAACATCTTAACATGAATTCCCTTGCAACACGTTAAACACAATCTAACTTAAAACAAAGGGAAGAGCAAGACTCGAATAGATGATCACAGAAATTAGAAAAGGGTCTTCCTGCATCATACAAGATATAGAAGTTGATTGCCATAACGTGGCATTAAGTGCTCATATCGTTGCTGAGTCACTTATTTTGCCTTCAGTGTCCATGAACTGAACTGCCAAACAAACTATTCAGGCAATTCCATTATTTCTAGAAGAATTTATGAGATGGAAAAGAACATTAAACAATTAGTCAATTAATTACAATCCAAGAAATTCTCTTTACAATTAGACAAACCCAATCTGCAAGAGAGCCATGCTCTTGTCATGGCTTATGCCAGATTCTGGAATGGAGACGAGCTGTTGGAAAAGACGTTTCAATCCAGAAGGATTGAAACAGATATTAAGGGACTATTTTTGAAGAAGTTAAGAATTCCATTCAAGAACACTGTTGTCTGTGCAACTGATAGTGTTGCTTCAAAATTTGGATGAGAGGGTTTGCCACACACCTGAAAAATGTTATACCTTCAGTCTTTATTGTTCATTGGGACAATTATAGGGATCACTTGGTGGCTCAATTTCAATTGTCATAAAGACTCTAAACTTTATAAAATCACATCCCTTTAAGTCCGTCTATTCCAGCAACTAGGTGAAGAAAATGATGTTCAACTCCAGGCACTGCCACTGCATACCGAGGTGAGGAAATTGTCTTTGTTCTTTTGTTGCCCTCTGGAACACGATTGTTTCCTTTCTTTTCATAACAGCATGGAGAAATACTCGATGCAATTCTTTTTGTCTGGCCGATATCTTTAACAAACTCAATTTATTGAAAAGGACCTTTCATGGAAAACACAATAACCTCATTAATAGTATAGAAGCCATTGTTTCTTTCCTTCAAAAGTTC
This sequence comes from Narcine bancroftii, assembly GCF_036971445.1. Taxonomy (NCBI): domain Eukaryota; kingdom Metazoa; phylum Chordata; class Chondrichthyes; order Torpediniformes; family Narcinidae; genus Narcine; species Narcine bancroftii. The sequence goes on from NC_091469.1 coordinate 470,808,348, forward strand.
AAAGTGTATTAGAGTAATAGCAGATGTCGGGACTTTTCATAATTTCCAAATCTGAACACTAATACAGAATATAAAACATCTAAAGCAAATTCATAAAGATCTGCAGGAAATATTTAATGACCTATTACGCCTCAATATCCCATATTAGATCCATTTGAGGAACAACCAATATCGATGCAGAAATTCAAGAGAGGTTGATTGATTTTCAGAGTGTTCATGACACGCCAAAGTTCAATCAATTAAAAAAGATTTTTGGCTGAAGAGTGATCTGCCAAACCTATGAGAAAAGGCCAAGATATTTTTCATTGCCTTTCCCTCAACATACTTAGTTGAATGTGAATTCGGCAAAGTAGTTTTCAGTGCATCCAATTCCGGAATGGATATTTCCTATTGCTTGACTTAGTCCTTGATTTGACTGAGATTAATATGGAATAATATTGATTAATTCCCATTCTAAATCAGCCATTCCGAACTTTTTTTTGGCTATGTCCCCTTTAGGGTTCCGTTCAAAATGTATGTGCCCTCTTCCCTGTGAAGCAGTCAATTTTAGTGGTTTCTCCTACTGACTACAAAAAAAACATTAAAAATATTTATGTTACATGAGGTGAAAAGAAAACGAGGCTTTAATTCGGAGTGCAACAACTATGGCTTGTGATTCCAGAACAAATAGACAAATAGGAAATCATTCTTATTGAAAAAAAATCTAGAAACAGACTTGATATCACAAGAGTAACCTTTGACAATCAATATCCAATTTGAAGCTTGACATCAAACAAAACTTGCACAAGATCATCAAGTTCAATAATTAATTATATGTTAGAATTGATGAGTTACAATGCACGACATCTCTTTCTGCAATCCAAGATTCTTTGTCACTTCTATCTTTCTATTTGGCAGGGTGGTGGGAGGGGGGAGAGTGGAGGGTTGGGTGGGAGGAGGGGTTTTAGGGTGGGCTGTAAACAATTTGTTTTCTTGTGATATCTGTATACTACAATTATTGAAGTTACCGCATGTATGGAGTATTAAATAAAATATTCACATCCTAGAGTTTATGCTCAAGATTCCCTAATGACTCATTGTGTACAAACCATTGTACTCCAAGAATCTTTCCTTAATTTTTTTTTTAATGTTCATGTTTTCTTCTTTCCTACATATTCAATAAGAATGATTTCTTATTTGTCTTGTTTGTTCTGGAATCACAAGTCAGCTCAAGGACGAAGCCATACAATAGGAAATATCCATTCCAGAATTACATACATTAAAACCTTCCTATGCCTCGAGTAGTTTTCATCACTTCGAATGGCTAACTAAACAATTTGCACAAAAAATGATACTTTTAATTGGCACTTAATTGGAAACTGCAGTTATCAGTGCTGCTTGAATTTTCACACACAAATGTCAGAATGCACTTGTAACATTTGGCAAAGATTAGACTGGGAAACTAAAAGAGCAGCATATGAGAGTACAGAAATATTAGTTTCAAGTTATTGAACATTCATTCAGTGCTCTGTAACATACTCTGGGACACAAAACTATCATTCTATTTATCAACTGCAAGACAAGATTCTTGTCGTTCAATTATTAACTAATTCTGGTATCAACCATTACTGCATCAAATACAACTTTAAAAACTGACAGAACACCAGAACAGTACAGCCTAGCACCACAAAGTAATTGGTTGTAGACTTAAGTGCCTCTGTTCATCTTGTTTTGTGGTTAGTGCTATTCATTGCAAAACAGCAATGTAAATAATGCACTAAAAGCCTATTAGCCACTATTTTAATTTGGAAGTCTTTACAACTGCCAGAGGAAATAAGATGTCAGTGAAATTGTCAATGCTCGATTAGGATAATTAGTGTTTTGTACGCTAATTACGTCAAGGCAGGATGTGAGGTTTCAAGAACAGAGCTACTGGTGATTTGGGACATCTGCATTTATTGCTACAAAGACCCTACCTCTGAGCAATAACAACTGATTTTAAATACATCCTCACACTGATCATGTTTACCAGTGAATTATTTGTAAAGGTGCTTAGTGAAGTGAAGAAAGCAATACGATGGCTATAATGGTACAAGCACAGCTGCCATTTCCTGCATACAATATGCTCTAAATCAGTTTTACTGAAAATCAACATAGCAGAGTTCCTAAAATCATTATCAAAAGATTTTAGATCATTGCTGAAGCTTCATTATTGCTTTGGGTATAGATAGTCTCCCCCTTTCAGTTTCAAGATTGCACAAAAATCATGCAAATCTTCAACTTTAAATATTGGGGTATTCACTAAATTGCTTTGGTACATAAAGATCAAAATCTTCTTTCATAAAATAATGTTGAATTTTGACCATCTTTTTCCGCAATGATAGGTTAATCAGATATTTTAAATTATTCCAGTTTTGGTGGATGGCAGGAGAATCGGAAGGAAAACAAGCATGCAAGAAAATAGTTCACAAACATTTAACTGAAACTGTTAGGAACGCTAAGTGGAAATGAGAAAGGCCGTATGACTGTATTATATAGGAAATCCTGGAGTCAAAGTTTAATGCACCTTCTATACACCCAAAGATTGAATTAAACAAGGATCTTGAATGCACTCCCAATGTATTATTTTTAAAGTTACATAGATAATACAGTAGCAAAATAAATATTCTAAAATTTACAAATAACAATATAAATGACACATTTTTTGGTGGTCAGAATGTAAGAATTTGGGAAAAATGGGGACTTTTTACTTCTAAATTGACATGGTGAGAACCATTAAGGCCCAAGATAACATCTCCTTTGAAAGGCCACAATTTTTATAATGTTGCAAAAATAAAAACACAGGTATGCGCTGCTTAACGTTCATTCGGTCAACGATCGACTGCATATACAACCAAGGTCCCATAATTATTCAGTTACCGCAAGCAAGTCTGCAGCAATTCATAAAAAGCGATTGCTAGCTATAAGAAATTGTATACTGTATAGCCAAACTGATCCCACTACCCCACGCTCTCCCCACAGGGTGTCAGTCCCCACCCTGATCCCACAGCCTCGTGTTGGTCTCCACGGTCCCGTGTCGGTCCCCACCCTGACCCCACAGCCCTGTGTCAGTCCCCACACTGACCCCTGCATACAAATAAAAAATTTACAGATACACTACAGTATCCCATATAGCTTTGCTAAGTATATGATATGGTGTTCGCACAACGTCCACACAGCATCAATTAACGCATTACATACCTGTAATGCAAATCAAATTGAATGAAATTCTGGTTTGGAATTAGACCTACACAGAAACATTCCCCCTCCCCTCCCCATTTGCTGTTATGCCTTCCCTTTTTCATCCAATTATTACCTCTTGCCTGTGGGCCTGTGCTCCTCCCCCACCATTTTATTCAGACATCTGTCAACATTTCGCTCATACCTTGATGAAGGGCTCAGGCCTGACATTATTAATCTTTATCTCTGCTACCAAAAGTACATTGCTGTGTTTCTCCAGCAATGTGTTTTTAGTTCCATCACAGCGTCTGTAGACTTGCACGTTTTAAATTCTTGGTCAGGAATCAAAAACCCTAAATTTATGATTGCGCTCACTAACATTCTAACATTAATTACAGCAAAAAATTCAGTAAGATTATGAAGAATGAATAATCTTTCTTCATTATTTCTCCAAGACCAAGCCAAACCTTTACCATAATTTCTGGAAGGCTTTAAACTGGGAACAATCAATACTTAAAAGATGAGCTTTATTATATGAACTTGCATTACTTTGGTGCTGAAGTCCACAGTAACTTTGCTTATGGCAAATATCTCCATGGACAATTCCATTGACACAGAAAACAATTGGCACATAAATCTCTTTGTACCAGCCATGGTCTGTGTTTTGACAGAATTTACCTCAGATATTTAATATCCTGAAGGAAAGCATGTTCCCACAACACCACAGAAAATAATCATGTTACATTATTACATTACATTAGGGGTATTTATGAGACTTTTAGATAGGCACATGGAGGGAAGAGAAATAGAGGGTTACAGGGTAGAGAGGGTTTAGTATAGTTTAAGGAATATATGGTTTGGCAAAACATCGAGGGCCGAAGGGCCAGTACTGTGCTGCAGTGTTCTATGTCATTTTTCTTAATCCACTGTCCTCAAGATACTGTGCTCGAAGTGTTGACTGCTCCAACGTTCATGCAAGAAATCAATAGCACCAAGTTTCTTCTTTGTTTTTCACCAGCAAAAAGTCTGAACAGCTGGGTAAAAGAGCAAAGGCCTGAAATAAGCAAGTTATGAGATAGCTACAAGGGAAAATCTAGATACAGCTATGCGCTGCTTAGCATCCACAATATGCTCTAGAAGATTGTGCGTAATGCAATGTGGTTGTTGTGCAAACATTATGTACTTAGCAAAGCTATATGGGATACTGTAGTATACCTGTAAACTTTTTATTTGTAGGTAGGGATTACTGTGGGGACCAACACAGGGTTGTCGGCAAAGAGCAGAGCAGTGGGATCAGTGTGGGGACCGACACAGGGTTGTCGGCAAACAGCAGAACAGTAGGATCAGTGTGGGGACCAACACAGGGTTGTGGGTAAAGAGCAGGGCAGTGGGATCAGTGTGGGGACTGACAGGGGGCTGTGGAGAGAGAGTGGAGCAGTGGGATCAATCTGGGGCTGATACAGGGCTCTGGGCAGAAAGTGGCGCACTTGGATCAATTTGAGTATGCAGTACACAATTTCCTATAGCTAGCGATCAATTTTTCTAAATTACTGCAGACTTACTCGTGGTAACTGAATAATTATGGGACCTCGGGCGTATATGCGGACAATATTCCCTGAATGGATATTAAACGGCGCATATCTGTAATTAATTGTGAAGTGGCGATAGGAAAGGGTAATTACACAAATCCTAAAGATTCGACATTGTGGGTAAAATGTGAGATCTGCTTCCAAAATTGAGCCTCCATGGCTATCCTTTGGAGTAATTCCCACAGAACTACCCATGTACTTTGGCCAATTTTACTAATGCAGTTTCTTTCTTTCTTTGGCTTGGCTTCGCGGACGAAGATTTATGGAGGGGTATGTCCACGTCTGCTGCAGGCTCGTTGGTGACTGACAAGTCCGATGCGGGACAGGCAAGCACGGTTGCAGCGGTTGCAAGGGAAAATTGGTGGGTTGGGGTTGGGTGTTGGGTTTTTCCTCCTTTGACTTTTGTCAGTGAGGTGGGCTCTGCGGTCTTCTTCAAAGGATGTTGCTGCCCGCCAAACTGTGAGGTGCCAAGATGCACGGTTGGAGGCGAGATCAGCCCACTGGTGGTGGTCAATGTAACAGGCTCCAAGAGATTTCTTTAAACAGTCCTTGTACCTCTTCTTTGGTGTACCTCTGTCTCGATGGCCAGTGGAGAGCTCGCCATAGAACACGATCTTGGGACGGCAATGGTCCTCCATTCTGGAGACGTGACCCATCCAGCGCAGTTGGGTCTTCAGCAGCGTGGATTCGATGCTTGCAGACTCTGCCAGCTCGAGTACTTCGATGATGGTGATGAAGTCATTCCAATGAATGTTGAGGATGGAGCAGAGACAGCACTGATGGAAGAATTCTAGGAGCCGTAGGTGATACCGGTAGAGGACCCATGATTCGAAGCCGAACAGGAGCGTGGGTATGACAACGGCTCTGTACACGCTGATCTTTGTGTGTTTCTTCAGGTGGTTGTTTTTCCAGACTCTTTTGTGTAGTCTTCCAAAGACGTTATTTGCCTTGGCGAGTCTGTTGTCTATCTCGTTGTCGATCCTTGCATCAGATGGAATGGTGCAGCCGAGGTAGGTAAACTGGTTGACCGTTTTGAGTTCTGTGTGCCCGATGGAGATGTGGGGGAGCTGGTAGTCATAGTGGGGAGCTGGCTGATGGAGGACCTCAGTTTTCTTCAGGCTGACTTCCAGGCCAAACATTTTGGCAGTTTCTGCAAAACAGGACGTCATGCGCTGGAGAGCTGGCTCTGAATGGGCAACTAAAGCGGCATCGTCTGCAAAGAGTAGTTCACGGACAAGTTGCTCTTGTGTCTTGGTGTGAGCTTGCAGGCGCCTCAGATTGAAGAGACTGCCATCCGTGCGGTACCGGATGTAAACAGCGTCTTCATTGTTGAGGTCTTTCATGGCTTGTTTCAGCATCATGCTGAAGAAGATAGTAAAGAGGGTTGGTACAAGGACGGAGCCTTTCTTCACGCCGTTGTCAATGGAGAAGGGTTCGGAGAGCTCATTGCTGTATCTGGCCCGACCTTGTTGGTTTTCGTGCAGTTGGATAACCATGTTGAGGAACTTGGGGTGCATCCGAGACGCTCTAGTATTTGCCAAAGTCCTTTCCTGTTCACGGTGTTGAAGGCTTTGGTGAGGTCAACAAAGGTGATGTAAAGTCCTTTGTTTTGTTCTCTGCACTTTTCTTAGAGCTGTCAGAGCAATTACCATGTCAGTAGTTCCACTGTTTGCGTGAAAGCCACACTGTGATCCTGGGAGGACATTTTCGGCGACACTAGGTATGCAGTTAACATTTAATTACCATCACTATCTCTCTTTGGCTTGGCTTCGCGGACGAAGATTTATGGAGGGGGTAAATGTCCACGTCAGCTGCAGGCTCGTTTGTGGCTGACAAGTCCGATGCGGGACAGGCAGACACGGTTGCAGCGGTTGCAGGGGAAAATTGGTTGGTTGGGGTTGGGTGTTGGGTTTTTCCTCCTTTGCCTTTTGTCAGTGAGGTGGGCTCTGCGGTCTTCTTCAAAGGAGATTGCTGCCCGCCGAACTGTGAGGCGCCAAGATGCACGGTTTGAGGCGATATCAGCCCACTGGCGGTGGTCAATGTGGCAGGCACCAAGAGATTTCTTTAGGCAGTCCTTGTACCTTTTCTTTGGTGCACCTCTGTCACGGTGGACAGTGGAGAGCTCGCCATATAACACGATCTTGGGAAGGCGATGGTCCTCCATTCTGGAGACATGACCCACCCAGCGCAGCTGGATCTTCAGCAGCATAGACTTGATGCTGTCGACCTCTGCCATCTCGAGTACTTCGACGTTAGGGATGAAAGCGCACCAATAAATGTTGAGGATGGAGCGGAGACAACGCTGGTGGAAGCGTTCTAGGAGCCGTAGGTGATGCCAGTAGAGGACCCATGATTCGGAGCCGAAAAGGAGTGTGGGTATGACAACGGCTGTGTATACGCTTATCTTTGTGAGGTTTTTCAGTTGGTTGTTTTTCCAGACTCTTTTGTGTAGTCTTCCAAAGGCACTATTTGCCTTGGCGAGTCTGTTGTCTATCTCGTTGTCGATCCTTGCATCTGATGAAATGGTGCAGCCGAGATAGGTAAACTGGTTGACCGTTTTGAGTTTTGTGTGCCCGATGGAGATGTGGGGGGGCTGGTAGTCATGGTGGGGAGCTGGCTGATGGAGGACCTCAGTTTTCTTCAGGCTGACTTCCAGGCCAAACATTTTGGCAGTTTCCGCAAAACAGGACGTCAAGCGCTGGAGAGCTGGCTCTGAATGGGCAACTAAAGCGGCATCGTCTGCAAAGAGTAGTTCACGGACAAGTTGCTCTTGTGTCTTGGTGTGAGCTTGCAGGCGCCTCAGATTGAAGAGACTGCCATCCGTGCGGTACCGGATGTAAACAGCGTCTTCATTGTTGAGGTCTTTCATGGCTTGTTTCAACATCGTGCTGAAGAAGATTGAAAAGAGGGTTGGTGCGAGAACACAGCCTTGCTTCACGCCATTGTTAATGGAGAAGGGTTCAGAGAGCTCATTGCTGTATCTGACCTGACCTTGTTGGTTTTCGTGCAGTTGGATAACCATGTTGAGGAACTTTGGGGGGCATCCGATGCGCTCTAGTATTTGCCAAAGCCCTTTCCTGCTCACGGTGTCGAAGGCTTTGGTGAGGTCAACAAAGGTGATGTAGAGTCCTTTGTTTTGTTCTCTGCACTTTTCTTGGAGCTGTCTGAGGGCAAAGACCATGTCAGTAGTTCCTCTGTTTGCGCGAAAGCCGCACTGTGATTCTGGGAGAATATTCTCGGCGACACTAGGTATTATTCTATTTAGGAGAATCCTAGCGAAGATTTTGCCTGCAATGGAGAGCAGCGTGATTCCCCTGTAGTTTGAGCAGTCTGATTTCTCGCCTTTGTTTTTGTACAGGGTGATGATGGTGGCATCAACCAGGTCCTGAGGCAGTTTTCCTTGGTCCCAACAAAGCTTGAAAAACTCATGCAGTTTGACATGCAGAGTTTTGCCGCCAGCCTTCCAAACCTCTGGGGGGATTCCATCCATACCTGCTGCTTTGCCACTTATTGGCAAACTATCTTCTTCTTCTTTGGCTTGGCTTCGCGGACGAAGATTTATGGAGGGGGTATATTGGCAAACTAATCACAGACAGTAATTAATGCTGAACAAAGTTCAAATGTATTGTCAAAGTACATACACGACGTTGCATACAACCCCGAGATGCACTTTCTTGCGGGCCAGGCAGAATTTCTACTTATCGGTAGTGTAAACTGTACTCAAGAAAAGATACATATACAAATGAGAGAAATGTAAACAAATTGACTATACAAATGCTAAAAAAAATGACTTTTACTGAGTTTGTTGTTTCGGAGTCTGCTGGTGGATGCTCCCGAACTTGATGGTAGGTGTCTTGTGGCACTAAAATTGCTTTCCTGATGCCAGCAGCAAGATCCTTGATGATTAATGGTGCTCTCCATCGGTAGCATTACATGTAGATTTTCTTGATGTTGAAGAGAGTTTTGCCTGTGATGTAGGTCTTGCCTGAGTATTCGTGCTTCCATACCAAGATGTGATGTAGCCGGCAGCACTCTTTCCACTACATATCTGTAGCTGGCCATGGTTTCCGATTTCAAATCAAACTCCTGAGGAAGTCGAGGAGCTGACATGCATTTTTCACGATGACATCAGTACGTTGGGTACAGGAAGGGTCCTCCATAACAGTGACTCTCAGAAATTTATATTTGTTTACCCTCTCCACCCCTGATCCCCCCCAATGATCACTTGATTTTCCCTTCCTAAAGTCTACAATTAGCTCCATGGTTTTGATTGCATTGAGTGATAGGTTGACGTTTGCACATCATGCAGCTAAATTTTCAATCTCCTTCCTATCTGCTGACTCATTGCCTTTTATACACCCACTACTGCATTATCCTCAGTAAATCTGCCAACGGTGCTGTTGTTGTTGTCGTATTGAGCCACATATAAAGGAACAGCACACCGAGATTTATTTTTAAATGATGAGATGATTGTTCAGGAGTTTGTTCATCCTTGTGCATGATGTGCTGGAAATTAGGAAAACAAATGGCACCCTTGAGGATAGATTTAGTGTCTTTACACATCTTCTTTGGCTTGGCTTCGCGGACGAAGATTTATGGAGAGGGTAAAAAGTCCACGTCAGCTGCAGGCTCGTTTGTGGCTGACAAGTCCGATGCGGGACAGGCAGACACGATTGCAGCGGTTGCAGGGGAAAATTGGTTGGTTGGGGTTGGGTGTTGGGTTTTTCCTCCTTTGCCTTTTGTCAGTGAGGTGGGCTCTGCGGTCTTTTTCAAAGGAGGTTGCTGCCCGCCAAACTGTGAGGCGCCAAGATGCACGGTTTGAGGCGTTATCAGCCCACTGGCGGTGGTCAATGTGGCAGGCACCAAGAGATTTCTTTAGGCAGTCCTTGTACCTTTTCTTTGGTGCACCTCTGTCACGGTGGCCAGTGGAGAGCTCGCCATATAACACGATCTTGGGAAGGCGATGGTCCTCCATTCTGGAGACGTGACCCATCCAGCGCAGCTGGATCTTCAGCAGCGTGGACTCGATGCTGTCGACCTCTGCCATCTCGAGTACTTCGACGTTAGGGATGTAAGCGCTCCAATGGATGTTGAGGATGGAGCGGAGACAACGCTGGTGGAAGCGTTCTAGGAGCCGTAGGTGGTGCCGGTAGAGGACCCATGATTCGGAGCCGAACAGGAGTGTGGGTATGACAACGGCTCTGTATACGCTTATCTTTGTGAGGTTTTTCAGTTGGTTGTTTTTCCAGACTCTTTTGTGTAGTCTTCCAAAGGCGCTATTTGCCTTGGCGAGTCTGTTGTCTATCTCATTGTCGATCCTTGCATCTGATGAAATGGTGCAGCCGAGATAGGTAAACTGGTTGACCGTTTTGAGTTTTGTGTGCCCGATGGAGATGTGGGGGGGCTGGTAATCATGGTGGGGAGCTGGCTGATGGAGGACCTCAGTTTTCTTCAGGCTGACTTCCAGGCCAAACATTTTGGCAGTTTCCGCAAAGCAGGACGTCAAGCGCTGAAGAGCTGGCTCTGAATGGGCAACTAAGGCGGCATCGTCTGCAAAGAGTAGTTCACGGACAAGTTTCTCTTGTGTCTTGGTGTGAGCTTGCAGGCGCCTCAGATTGAAGAGACTGCCATCCGTGCGGTACCGGATGTAAACAGCGTCTTCATTGTTGGGGTCTTTCATGGCTTGGTTCAGCATCATGCTGAAGAAGATTTACACATAGAACCTGTGAATCCACATATGGAATACTGTCAAGCCTCCCTACCCAAGGATACACGTGTCATTAACATTTACTCCATTGATTACAGTGGGTTTAGTGAGATCAAGGGGAAAGGACCAATACTCTAGCAACTTTAGAAGAATGAACCTTATTGAAACAAGTTTTACAGAGCTTAACAAGAGAGATGGAAAGGAAAATGTTTCCTTTGGTTGATGTATCTAGAACCAGCAATCATAGCCATTCAGGACAGATCAAAAGAGATTTCTTTAGAGAGGAGTGAATCATTGATGGCCACGGAGGCTCTTTTGATTAATGTATTTAAGATCAATAATATTTTGTATATTGTGGAAATTAAAGAATATGAGGTTAGTGACGCCAAGTATCACTAAACTAAAATAAAAGTCTTCACCTTTGAACGCCAGAGCAGAGACAAAATGATGAATGACAGACTTCTGCTCTAATTTTTGTCCTCAATTCCTACTAAGAGCAGAGCACCACAGGGCAGTATAGAGAACCAGTCAGGAAGAGTCAGTAATGATGGGCAATACAGCAAAATGTAGAAAAATAGTCTAAAGGTTTTTCGCATTTATAAATAGGTGCCCTTCAAATAACATTATCTCACACTTAAGAAAAATGGCAAAATAAAACACACAAGTCATTTTGGCATGGAAAGAAGTCACTAGGCCCCAGAGATCACATCAGAATATTTGCTGCAGGCAATTCGTTAACAAAACAGGTGCACCGAGGTGAACAGATTCCTGCAATCTGAAGTTATTTGATGTGTGTCACAGTTTGCATACATCTGCATGCAGAGGGGATCTGTGCATGGACACAGCATTGATAAAATTTATGCTTTTGAATTTAATGTGTTCCAAGACAGTTAAATTAACTGTCTCCATCTCATTATTTGAAATATCACCATTTTTATTTAATCTTCACATCACAATTTAAAACTGGTCTAAAAATTACAAATTTGAATCTTATAAACTGCTGTTCAGATTATTATGACCATGCAAGGAATATATTTAAGGAAACCTGTTGCACGACTGTAATCCAGAAACTTTGGCTTTTTTTTCTACAAGGAAAAATGTAAAGTTGTGTGAATTCTACTTCAAAAAAATTGTTTATTTTAATATGAGGACAAATTAGCAATTACAAATTTCAATTTTAGAGTTGTTTTCAGCAATCAAATTTTCAGAATTACAATAAACATCAAAAAATATTTTTAATGAACTAAGAAATCTAAGCTTCCATAGTAAACACTTGCCTGATTTTTGGAACCATCATTCTGTGTTGCACCATAAGTGTGTGGCAGATGGAAGCCATCATCGTGAAAACATCCTCACTTACAGATTCTTTCCAAACCAGGTTTAGCAAGGCATTTGTTTGTTGTTTAGTGTCCAGCTTCTTGAGGCACTCTGCAGTAATCACGTTCACCGAAATTCTACCATTGCCCTTTAAAGAGAACAGAATATAAATCTATTCCAAACACATCATACAAAATGAATATATCTGAGTCTATTGCAGTCACCAACTAATCACAGTATATTAAATTGAATTGTTTACCATGAACTTGGATATATTGGTATCCAAGCAGTTCATCTATATTTAATACAATAGATAATGCAATAATAAAAACAAAGGTGCAGGGGTATAATGAAACAAAAGCACAGGGTATTGTGTTAAGAAAAGTGCAGTTCAACTGTACAAACCATCATCGTTTACTAATCACAAGTTTCAAAATGGCAGTAAAAGAAAATGATAGAATATTGGAAGTAGAATTTGTTCATAAACTAAATGGGTAATAAAATTCTGACATGCAAATTATAATAATTGATTATTAGTCCTACAAATGAAGATGTAACATTGAGACTAATAGACTAATTTCATTAATTTATGGTTGGTTATTTCAATAGTGAGTGAGCAAATAAGAAGATCCTATTAGACCAATACTGACCAAACTCTTAAAGAGATTCAATATACAAACATGCAAAAAGATATCCACAATATATTTAAAAGAATAAAGAAAGGAGTAAATACAAAAAAAAATGAAAAAAGATTTCTATCGCAAATCCAGGAAGTTGTTCCAAATTTCTCTGAAAGTACATAAACTCAAAGCACCAGGAAAACAAGTTATGATTTCTTAATTGTCTCAGTTAATCTGGATGATTCATAATCTTAAGATATATAACGTTCCAATGAAAAATAATTGGATTTGCAGAATCAAAATGTTCACAAATAAACAAGCTCTTAGGCTTATATTGTCTATTCCAATCAACTTTCCCCCTAAATTTTAAAGCATGAATAAATCCATTCCACAAAAATAAAATGGTAAAAGCAATAGCAAACTGGAGAACTTTTTCTTTAAATTTATGCAAAAGTACATTTCGCCTAATCACTCTTTTCTGTGTCACCAGAGACCTCAACAACCTTCTTAAAATCATTACATTTCCAATTAGTCATGTCAGTCAAAGAGCCATCCAGTTTATTTCAACCTTCCAGTTTATGATCTGTAATTCTGCATGCAATAGTTTCAAGAGTTCCCCACCACCACAATAATATGGAATTTGTCATATACAAGTTTGATGAATGGGGAGGGAAATGCAGCTGGCAATGCAATCTGGTTGGAGCTGGCAGAATTGCAAAGGATGATAAATTGAACGTGGAGGCTGTGGGACAACAGACAAGGACCAGAGGAACTCTGTTCTTTCTCCATCCAGGAAGAGAGGGGATGTGAGCAGTGCAGTACATAGATGAGACACAGTCAAGAGCTCCATCCACTCATGGTATACGGAGGCCTATAAGTTGACCTATAAATTTGCTCGCTCTTCCTTCAACTTTTAGAGGGCTATTGTACCCCAAAAACATTGATCGCATTTCATCTATTCAGTAATTTGATTAAATTTCTAAAATGTATCCTTTCTGGTATCTATTCTAGTCTCTCAAACCAGTATGGCCACCGCTTTTTATTCTAAATTATTCCATACTTGTTCTCCTCTATCTTTTTAAACTGTCACTAATTTTCTGCTTTTCTCAGTTCTGAAATAATTCTTAGATGCCCATAAGCCTTTCAAGCAGCTGGTTCAATTTGAAAACAGATTACGTTATCTTAGTTAGACAGCATAAATAGATGGTGGTTAGCTAGTGATGTGGGTAGCTGTCCATTGGCTCAAAATATTCATCTACCTGTATTAAATCTCAGGTATAATTCCGTCTCCAGATCTATTTTCTATATCAACTGGGAGTGGAAGGGTACGAGTGGGTGCAATCATGATTATTTGCCACAAGGCCTGGGACATACTTGCGTTTCCAATGAAAAAGTTTCAAGAAAACTTACTATGAAGGAGCAAGAGCAACATGCAGAATCATAACTTTTAGGTCATGATTACAAATGTCAGAGGTGGGGGAAAAATTTCAGCCAAGGACTAGAGTACTTGTACCTCCCTAAAATCTAACCAAGACAATTAAAAATCTAGTTCTCCACACATGATTAGATACTTCTGAAAGTTATTGTGCTACTGAAGATTTGATTATCAATTAAATAAGAAAACATAATTTTCAATTAAAATAAATAATTTTAATCCAAATAATTTGATTAAATTCCAACTTACTGAGGTAACTTCACTATTTTTACACACAGAACTTTGCATTACGAGATCCCAAAAACCCAAACATGCTTGGCAAATTAATTTTGTGAAAAATTAAATATTTATAAGTATTTTTAATACTACTGAAAGAAAAAACAAAATCCAATGCAAGTTTATTTTACCTTGTTGGTAATCATTTTGCACTCTTCCTCCTCTTCATTCTCTGAATCGCTACTAATTTCTCTGCCATTTGACCCAGTCAATGAAACTGGTAACAGTGGTAAGAGAATCTGCAGCATCCTTAGGTACACAAGCATGCCTTCCTCAGACAGATTTGCTAATTGATGGAGCACAAAGTATAGTCATCTCTCTTCCTCTCACATACCATTAATCTTAATACACAATATCACCATTTATAGCCTAAAGACAGCAAAATCATGATGAATATCTTATGAAACAAACGTGTGCTGAAGAATAGGCGCAAATATAAAAATGAGCAAAGTATTAAAAAGTTTACTTGAAAGCTGTGATCCAAAGGCAAAAGAAATTATGTATTTGCAATCAATTCTGAAACAAAAATCTTGTAGACCAGTTATTAACCTCGATGATTCAAATCTAACAAGATACATTTTCCATGTCCAAAGAAATACCACAAGGAAACAAAAAAAAACTTACCGATCTGTGATTCTCCAACAGCAAGAACAAAGTAAAGGAGCCAAGGTGCCATATCCCTGGTATAAATGAGTCCCACTGAAGAGGTGGTCTTCGGAGTTAACAGTGCAGTTAGGAAAGGTACAAAAGGAAAGACAATTCTTGCAGCAGATAGTGCCGGAACAAGGAAGTTGAAGATCTGCTCTGTGAATGGTGCAGTGAAAAACTCTTTTGCCAAAATAGCAAAAAATTGATGCCTGTGTGGACAAATACAATTGTTATTTACAAGTAATAGCAAAGTTTGTAAATTAATAGATTGCACTAATAAGCTTCTCAAGTTGTATGGTTTGGAAGTGCACAGAATGTACCTACTTTGAATTTAAAGGGCTAGAAAATACTTTCCACTTTTTCCCTCTCAATATATCTAAGAGATGGAATTTGCAGCCAGGTTGGAAAAGTTGATGATCTACATAAAATTTAATTACCTCCCTCTTCCCAAAATACAGTGGAGATATTTCTCCATTTCACTCCTGAAGCTACCTTTAACATCTGTTCCAAGTTTCATTCAGGAACATCAATGAAAGATAGGATCAATTCATTTTTTGTTTAAAAAAAAACTCATCCAGAGAGAATTGATAACGTTTATCATTGGAGATTTAATTCTTTGTTGTTGAAAAATGTTGAATTTTTAATTTTCTAAGGGATCAAATACAGCTTTTTTGAAAATAAATATGGATTCAGTTGATAGTAAATTTGTTTTATGGGATGCTTTAAAAGCATATTTGAAGGGACAAATTATTAGTTACACTGCTAAAATTAAGAAACGACATGTAGCTGAAGTAAGTAAATTGAAGAAGAGATTTTAGAAAAGGATTTACAGCAAAATACTACAGAAATTAAGAAAATATATTTAGTTAATATGAAGTTACAATATAATTCGTTACAAACTTCTAAATTTGAGAAATTATTACAGAGAACTGGACAAAGGTGTTATGAATTAGGGGAAAAGAGTTCAAAGTATTACCTTGGGAGTTAAAAACGGAACAAGCTTCTCGAACAATAAATGCTATCAGACATGAATCATCCATATAAACCTCAGAAAATTGATGTGTTTTGAAAATATTATGAAAAATTGTACACTTCTAAAGTAATGCAGGATGAGGTTAAAATTGATAATTTTTTATCTGATTGGATTCACCCTTTTTGAGTGATCAGGATGTTAAAGATTTGGATGCTTCTTTTACTGCTAAAGAAGTAATAGATGCACTTCAATCTATGCCTAGTGGGAAGACGCTAGGGGATGATGTTTTTACTTCTGAATTTTATAAAGAACTTCAGGATTTATTAATTCCTTTATTGATGGATGTATTGAAGCAGGCGACAGAAGTTCATTCTTTTCTGGATTATTTTTCTCAAGCAATTATTACAGTTATTCTTAAGAAACACAGGGATTCATTGAAAGTAGGGTCTTATAGACCTATTTCTTTTTTAAATGTTGATTATAAAATTCTGGCGAAAGTTCTAGCTAATAGGCTGGCTATATATTTACTAGATTTAATTCATTTAGACCAGGCGGGTTTTATTAAAAATCGTTATTTGGCAGATAATATTGTGAAGTTGATTTCTTTAATTAATGTTTCTCGGGAGGAATCTAACCTACCAATGGTTATTTCATTGGATGCAGAAAAAGCCTTTGATAGAGTGGATTTTTTTAAATTCAAAGTTTTGAAGAAATTTAAAGGTGGCCCCTTTTTTATTGGTTGGATTAAGGCTTTATATAGAAGTCCTACTGCTAGGGTCGTGACAAATGGACAGTTATCTTTATTGTTGGATAATTTTGGACATACTTTACAGTTACCTAGATGATCTAAGTTTGAAATTTTACTTACTGAGGGTGGTAAGAAGGGATTTATATCCAAGATGTATGCTTTACTACAAAATAAAATGCTTAAGCTAGATATTCATAAATCTAGATTGAAATGGGAAAGATTTAGGTATATGTATTTCTCAGGATGATTGGATGAATTTATGTAGGAATAGTATGACTAAAATTATAAATGTAAGGTATTGATTGGTTCATTATAATTTTATTCATCGATTACATTTAACTCCAGAAAAATTAAGGAAATATAATTTTATTTCTTCGAATTTATGTTTTAGGTGACATAAGCATGTAGGTTCTTTTCTACATTCTACTTGGTCATGTGAGATAGTGAACCCTTTTTGGAATAAACTTAAGGAATTTCTAGAAGTTATTTTGAAAGTGTAATTTCTATTAAATCCTGTGCTATTTTTGTTGGGTAATATTAAGAGAATTAGTTTAGAACTGAAATTAAATAGATTTCAAATCGCTTTTTTGAGATTGGCTTTAGCTGTTGCCAGAAAATGTTTGGCAATTACTTGGAAATATTAGACTGATTTGAGAATCCAGAGATTGCATATGGAGATTTTGTATTCCATTGGAAAAGATCACATATAATTTATGTGATCATTATCTTTTTAATCTTAAAACTTGGAGTCCGAATTTGGATTATATGGGTTGAATTATTAAATCCCTTTCCCACACCTTAGTGGTGTTGCTCCAAACCACGGTAATTAACTGGTGAATTTTGATGTTATGTGATCTCCTCTTTCTCCCTTTATTTCCCTTTCTTTTTTGGGGGGGTAGATTAGAGGGGGGTGGATTGGTTAAGGAAGGGGGTTGTAGGGGATTAGCTTTCAAATATATCATGTATGTATTTTGTGTCTTTTTTTAAGTTTTATTAATTAATTGTATGTTTTAACATATGCATCATGGTTCAATAAATAAAATTTTCCAAAAAACCTCATCCAAAACTTAGAATTTTAACACAACTGAAGGATACCTGCTTGTGGTGTAAGGTTTGAAAGGGCTGCCGACGTATCATTTAATTCAAAATCATAATTATGCCCACTTTTAGGATCTAAAATTTGAGGGTCACAAGTTCTTTAAAACAATAATTGCATGCCTAATGAAGGAATGGAATTGCTTTAATTTTTTCTAGCAAAGTAAAGGAGCCATATCCCCAGTATAAATGAGACCCACAAAAGAGGTTGTCTTCAACTTTCAAAATGCAATTGGAGAAGAGTTTTCAGGCTATTGGGTTCCTTCTGGACTTTTTTTGTACATTTCAAAATTTTGAGCACATTAAACCTTGCCTTTTCTTTAACCTTTGAGACAAGGAAGATGGCTCTACTTTTAGGAATAATATACTAGAGGAACTCAGCAACAGTGGGAGAAAAAGAATTGGGACCATTTTAAGCCAGAACCCTTCAAAACTTTTTTTTTTCTCATTGATGTTGTTTGACCCACTGACATCCTCCAGAAAATTGCTTATTGCTCCAAATTCCAACATCTGCAGCCTTATCTTTCTCTGTAACTCTGTACTTTGTACTGTTTCTTACAGTGTATGAGATGTCCATAGGTCTGCTCGCAAAACCATCTCTATCGCTGCATTTTCAACAAGCGACAATAAACTTGAATTTGGAATAGTTTTAGTTTCTTCAAGATGCCACTTCAGAATAAGAATGCAAAAACCAATGATATATACATTCAGATTATTTCTTTAACCATTCCCTTCTATTCCAAAATAGAACAAGTCTCTCAAAGCAAACTTGCAAGCACATTTCAAAAGTGAACTTATAGGAAGACAAATATCAAATAAGAACACAAGAAAAACGAGGAAAAGGCCATATGGACTCGTTGCTGTGCCATTTAGCAACATCATATTGATCTGATTTTGGCCTCCACTTGCTTGCCTGTTCTCCATATCCCAAACAATGAAAATAGGTCTTTTGATCTTGAAAATATTTAATGCTTCATTGTCTAGAGCACACATGTCAAACTCTGGCCCGCGGGCCAAATTTGGCACGCGATATAATTATATTTGGCCCGCAAGATCATATCAAAAATGTATTAGAGGTGGCCCACTGGCCGCCGCGCCAGTATAGCGCATGCACAGTAACCGCTGTGTCCCAGGGTGAGAGAGAGAGAGAAAAATCCTGGTCCTTGAAAAGTAGTGGTGGGTGGTTTTATAAACACGCTGTCGTGTCCCCCCGCCCACCCCCCCCGCTACCGCAGCGCGGCCTGGCCGGTGTCAGGGGAAGCCAAGGCCGCTTCCCAGCGCCCGGAACCACAGTCGGGTCGCGAGAGGGAAGATTGGGGCTCCCCGCCAGGCGATGGGGGCGCCGGCCGCCGGCCGCCCTGCGCCTTCCCACCGGACCAGCGGCGGGTGCCCGGAGTACACGTGGAGAGCGAGGCTGGTCGGGCAGGTAGGGTGGAACCCCCCCGCCAATCTCGGGAGTGGCGTGGGCTGGATCGGGATTAGCCGCGCTCACCTGCTCCTCCACCGCTGACCGGGATCCCAGCGCGGTCCTGAGCGCGGAGACTGCCCTGGAAAGGTCCTGGGACATCGGCACGGAAAGAAGAGCAGGGTCCGTAGAACATTACAGATCAGAAACAGGCCCTTCGGCCCTTTGACTCTACCTCGTGAAAACCCAACACTGGAGAAACTCAGCGGGTTAAACCGTATCCTTTATCCAGCAGAGAGGTACCTGGCAATGTTTGGCCCTTGATCCCCCTCATCAATGTATGAGCGAAAGTCTGTGGTTCTCGTAAAAACACCAGAAGGGAGAAACTCAGCAGGTCAAAGGGGGTCCGGGAGAAACTCAGCAGGTCAAAGGGAGATCCGGGAGAAACTCAGCAGGTCAAAGGGGGGTCCGAGAGAAACTCAGCAGGTCAAGGGGGAGGGGTCCGGGAGAAACTCAGAAGGTCAAGGGGAGGGGGTCCGGGAGAAACTCAGCAGGTCAAAGGGGGTCCGGGAGAAACTCAGCAGGTCAAGGGAGGTCCGGGAGAAACTCAGCAAGTCAAGGGGGGTCCGGGAGAAGCTCAGCAGGTCAAGGGGGGTCCGGCAGAAACTCAGCAGGTCAAGGGGTTCCGGGAGAAACTCAGCAGGACAAGGGGTTCCGGGAGAAACTCAGCAGGACAAGGAGGGTCCGGCAGAAACTCAAGGGGGGGCCTGACCTCACCAGGACCGTTGCCCACTCCCCCTCCCTGCCGCAGGCTGACCCGCGACTCACGGTGACGGGGCCGCTGATCCGCCGAGATGCTGCCCTGCAGCGAGAGCCGATGCCCCCGCACTGTCGTTGTCCAACCCGATCGCCCGCAAACCCCGCCCTCCCGCAAACCCCGCCCTCCCGCACACAGGCCTGAGTAAGTATTATGAACTTTAATCTCAGGATAAAACGATCTTCCAATAGTTTCATGTCACAGTGATAAATATATTCCTGGTTAAAAATGGTCCTGCACCTGGATACAAGCTCATTAGGCATAAAACTTGAAAAGTGTGTAAATCAAAGGATATCTGTACCAATGGAAAAAGGGCATGGCAAATAACCCTGCTAGAGTTCATGCCCACAATCAGTCACCCATTTGATTGTTTCAGGAATCATGTTATTCTCCCACATTCTCAATAGCCCTCAGATTTTACTATTCGACAGCACACTAGCAACATTTGACAAATCCTCTATAGAGAAATATTATTTATTGAATATTTTATTTCTCATTTGTTAATGCTTCTGGAAAGAGTTTATCCAAAACTATTATTAAACATTTATTTTAATAAGAAAAAGTTTAACATTACATATGTTGAAAGAAAACATGCAGATGTTGTTGAAAATTTTCAATAAATATTTAGTTCTGCCCTCGACTTAGTCCAAGTTTTTAATTTTGGCCCTCCGTGAATTTGAGTTTGACACCCCTGGTCTAGAGCTCTGTGAAGATGATGAATTCCAAAAGTACACAATCTTCAAGAAACTCATCCTCCATCTTAAATAATGAACCCTGTATTCAAAATCTTTTGAGTTTACCCTGCAAAAGGAAATGTCCTCTGAAACTACCACAAGAGCCTCAGAATTTTGCATCTCATAATCATCTCCCTTTTCTTAACTCCAATGAGCATAGAGGCTCAAACCACTTATCCTGAGAGTCTGAAATGGAAGTCAGAATTAAGGGCAAGAATAACGATCATCAGGAATGCCAACACATTTGACAGAAGAGAACAAGGAGGACAGAAAAATTCCTCCAGTAAGATGATAAGCAACTCCCTCACTAAATTACACATAGTGCATGCACAGGGTACAACTAGCCTGCCCCTTGTGACAGCCTAACAGATTGGTGATTTTACAATCTATGAAGGGTTTTCATAGATAACATTGAACAACAAATATTGTGCTTCCTGCACACTTTTGGGTGCATTTTATGGATTTTGGGCTGATGATCATTAAAGTCACTTTAAATTTTCCTATCACATACTGGGTTTAAGATACAACCTATTTTTGTGATTTCCTGTCGACTGGTATAATGCCCACAAAACAAGCTGTTTAGGTCAGTCCAAGCATCCTTGAGCATGCACACAGTGCAGGTGGTATGCAAATGCACATAGAACAATATATGGGTTGTGCCGACCCATATATTCCTTTCTTTATTTAAAAAAGTACTAAATAGAAAGACGATTCTGCAACTACAAAATGGACTCCAGGATAGTGTGTTGCCTCCCAGGTTCTCAGGTCCAGGATGCCTCCTTGTAGGTGCGGAATATTCTTAAAGGGAGGGTGAGTAGCCAGAGGTCGCGATACATATTGATACCAATGAGTGAAGTAGAGGTCCTGCAAAGTGAGTTTCGGGAGATAGGAAAGAGGAAGAGCAGAACCTCCAAGGTGGTAATTTCTGTATTAGTCCCAGTGCTCTGAGCTAAGGAAGATCAGAAAAGGAAGATAGTACAGACAAATGAGTAGCAGGGTGCAGGGTTTCAAGTTCTTGGATCATTGGAACCTTTTCTGGGGAAGGGGTGACACCTGTACAAGTAGAACGGTTGCACCTGAACTGTTGGAGGGAGGGGGTAGGGGTGTTTAGATTCATGGGGGTGGGAACCAAAGTGAAGGGGCAGACTTGATGGGCTGAATTATCTATTTCTGCTCCTGTACTGTGGTTTCATGAAGAGAGATTTGATAGAAGTGTACAAAGTTATGAGGGGTATAGATGGGGTAAATGCAAGCAGGCAATGCAAGTACTGAGATTGGATGAGACAAAAACTAAAGGAATACACAGAGGGTGAAAGATTATATTTTTGACACTTTGGCCCCTCTTCCAAAGACCCCATATCCCTCTATCACACACCACACCCTTCTACCTCACCATCAACTTTCAAAGCCCCCTACCCCTCTTGTCACACACCACACCCTTCTACCAAAAAAAAATTTTAAAGATTATATTTTTAAGGGGAACATTAGGGGGAACTTCTTTCACAGAGGGTGGTGAGAGTGGAATGAGCTGCCAGTGAAGTGATGGATAAGGGTTTGATATCAACCTTTAAGAGGGGTACGGATGGCAATGGGTCTTGGTGCAGATCGCTGGAACTAGGCAGAATAATAATTCAGCAGGACTAGATGGGCAGAATGGTTTGTTTCCTTGCTGCAGTGTTTTATGGTTCTAAGCCATGGGTGGCCAACCTTTTCATTTTTAATTTAGACATACAGCATGGTACCGGGTTATTTTCACCCATGTATATGAACCAGGGGTGGAGGTTAATTGGGCGGCACAGACTCGTGGGCTGAAATGGCCTGTTACCATGCTGTATGTCTAAATTAAAACTGAAAAGATTGGCCACCCCTGTTCTAAACACTCCATTATAGGAAGGATGTGGAGGCTTCAGAAAGAAACTGATCAGAATGCTGCCCAGATTATAGGGGATGAGCTACAAGAGTGGTAGGCGCTTGGAACAGGCTGCTGGGGTAGTACTGAAAGCAATTGCAAAAGTCATGCTTAAGAGGCTTCACAATCAATACATGAATATGCAAGGAATAGAAGGATATGTGCGCATCATGTGGAAGCAGCATAGTTTTAATTTAATTTGGCCATCATTTTCAGGGCAGACATCGTAGGGCCAAAGGACATGTTCCTGTGTTGTACTGTTCAAAACTCACAGATATCGTAGGGCCAAAGGACATGTTCCTGTGTTGTACTGTTCAAAACTCTAAGAACAATTCAGAGTGAGATAGAGTTTTGGGACCTTCAAGATAAATTTTCTTGCAGCAACACTTCTGTTGACACAATTGTTTTGGAACCAGAGCAAGCAGGCAGCAGAATGACTGCTCCTACTGGGATTATCCATAAGAATGCTGATTCTCAAGGTCATAAATGATGTTGGAATGGAAGTTGTCTCTGTTTGGTTTCTTATAATGAGAGATACCCACATGCACTAGCTTTCATTTGGCTTTGACAAAGAAAGGTCTTGTTCCAGTAATGAGAATCCAAGAAAACTGGGTACATCTTTGTTGTACACATCTATGCACTCGTGCTAGTAGGCCCAGGCACATATTCACTTGTTCAGCCTCTTTCTTCGCCTTGGACTTCTCTTGCCCAAATCTACTCCTTTGTAAAGACCTTCATCTCCTCAGCTCTTCTCCCCTACACTATTCTACCCCAGATCTACTTCCTCCAAAGCACTTTGCCCAATTCCCTCCTTAATTCCTGCACCAACCATCCGTTTCATCATCCTATTCTCTGACCCTTTGCCTCTATTGTCCACATTCTGTTTGCTCCTTTCTGTGCCAGCATCAAGAATTCCCACCATGTACCACGAGCAATCTTTGCCCTTCAGCTTGGCAGATCAGGATGACGTCAGTGGGCACATTACAATCCTCCTGGCTATCAGGCAACTCTCAACAAACAGCAAGATAAGCTCTTCGAGATAGACATGGTTTAACAGTCTGACATCTGTTTCTGGAGAAATCTTTTCATTGGCTAGAAATAATCAACACTTCTTCCTGCAGTAATTACGTGCATGGTGCTTTGCTCTCTTTTACTAAAGTGGGACTCTAGATTTTCTTCTATGGCAACTTTAAGAATATTTGGACCTCATTCAGAAACTGGGAACTAAACTTGGAACCTTCTCAACAGTGGAGTATTTTTAATCAACTCAAGAATGGCAACATACAAGAATGAAGATACATAAAATATTACAGCATAGTCCAGGCCCTTCAGCCCACTATGTTGTGCTAAACCTACTCCATGAGAATCTAATTTTCCCTACCTCACATGCATAACTTTGTAATTTTTCTTAAATTAAAAGACAATATAACTGAGCATTATATTTTTATATTGTAAAGCAGGAATTAAGTTAGCACATTATTAGAAACCAGTTTTTTTGTTTTTTTTAAAATAAACTTTACAGCCTGACCCTTGTCGGAATATTCTGCAGAAACTGTAATACAGGGCATTGCAACACTATTAGAACACATCGTTGTTAACCATTCCAATGCAGCATAAAAAATTGAATCAAAAACCCATCTCAGTATCAAGGGCTTGAGCATTATATTTTCCTCTCACCTTGAACCTTCTGGGCAGGAGGCATATTCAAAGTGCAGTGGCTTCAGGAAATTCTCGAACAGCGTCATTGCAAGTGGAGCACGTGAAATCCGTGAAACATCAGAATACTCCAAACTTGATGGAAGCCTATGATTTATTAACATGTAAAGTGATTGATAATAACCTGCAACAAAAGGAAACACCTACATAAAATGGCTGTAGAAAAATAAATGTGGCTAAAAATATTAAAATGTAGTAAATGGGCTTTAATCCCATAAATGTGCAACCAACCAACACAACAGAGATTGTGTACTGCCTTTGTTCTGACTCAGTCAAATGATTCCCACCACAGTACATTCAGTCCTCAACATAATAGTAAACAAAATCAAATGGATCATTTAATATATTCACTTTAATAAACTCTGGTTCAATTTTAAAACAGTCTACTAGAGAAGTGTTCAAAGGCACGATGTACCTAATAATTGCACATTTTTAGTTGAAGCAAAATTTCATGGCCAAGTACTATAAATGTACTGTATGTTGATGCAAATTATGATGGAGAGCTGTAGGTCTCACCTATGATCACATCTCAGAGATTTAGCAGGCCTGATGAAAGTCCTCTCCATAGATGCTGCCTGACTAATTGTGGGTTCTCTCTACTTCAGATGTGCAACATCACATTTTCTATATTGCTTACATCTTGGATTTAACCTTTCAAAAATATAGTGCGGGGGGACAGGGTGTAATGGCATAGGGTAAGGAGGTGGACTCATGACTCTCCTGTGGGATTAAAGTATTAAGGCCGAATCAAATGAATATTTTTTAAATTAAATTATATTAAAAGCCTCCGAAACTTACCTGTATACTGTTGGATATGGTAGCTAGAGGAAAGAAAACAGCAAGAGACAAGAAAACTATGAGTAAAGATGCAAAGAAAATCAAAGAAAAGCGGCCTACCTTGAAGATGGAGCCTGGGCCTCAAATTCCAAAGCCCCCACAAGTGACACGCGCGATGACAGCCTTCTTTCAGCCGAAGCCAGCGCCATCTCCTGAGAAAACCGGGGGAAGATGGTGCTGGATCTAGTCAGCTCTCCCCTGAAGAATATGCTAACTTAATGTGCATACGCAAAGGTATCTCCACACGTGCACAAAGAAGATGAACATGCTTTAGAATGGTCACTCGATAGCGCCATTCCCAGTAGTGTTGGAATTAAGAAACTGCAATCTAACATTCAAGAGCTGCCAGAAACACCTGTAGCTTTGACAGCTAGTGATCAATGGAAAAAGGAAGATCAAGAAGAATCGAATGAAGAAGTGCTGGGGGCTTCGGAATATGGAGCTAAAGGCCCAAATATAAAAGATCTTCACTTACTAATAATGGGTTAATATCAAGTAATAAGAGTCGATATTAGGAATGTCAGATCTGACATAAAGGAGGTTAAAAGTGAAATGTTGAAATACGCTTCAGAAATTAATAAAGATAAAGCAACAGTTCAAAGATTGTTAAAAATCATATGGATATCTGCATGGCTAGAATTGACTGTTCAAAATTCAGATACTCTCTGAGAAAAGCAGAGGAAAGAAATGAAGGAAAAGATGGATATGTTGGAAAGTAGACAAAGTTAAGATTGTTGGTCTTCAAGAAGATTTTTAAGGAACTGGAGATTGTGGAATTCTTTCAAAAGTCGATTCCCAGAATTTTGGGAGAAGAAAATTTTCCAAATGGAATCGAATTGGAAAGAGCTAATAGCGTTTTTCAGAGGAATCCGCAGTCAAATCAATCACCTACGGCTACTTTGATTAAGTGCCTGCGATACCAGGACAAAGAAAAGATCTGAAGACTCACAGTTCAAGAAGCAGACAAAATATGGGTCCTATGGTTATTGATGGAAATAAAATTTTCTTTTATTCAGATTCAACTAAGGCATTGATGGATAGAATAAAAGAATTTAATCCAATGAAGGGAATTCTTTGGAAGGAGGGTTATAAGTTTACTTTCAGATATCCAGCTACATTAAAGGTGCTTTTGGTTTATGAACAAACCTAGGTTTTTTGTAGATGAGGAAGAAGCATCAGGATTTGCAGAATCACTTCCTACAGTTAAGGAAGAGCACCAGGAATTGTTGAGTTTAAGCCCTCAACAAGAAATACAAGGAAGTGTTGAAGATACATATCACACAGAAGAGGGCAGTGCTGTCAACAAGAGTTACAATTGGATCCAGAAATTCACACTGAAACAGCTGAAATTGAGGGTGATCAAGTTAATGCTGATCTTATTATTTCCAAATGTGTATTTAATTTCCCCCACCCTTTAAGAGGAGAGTTAGATGTTTTTCCTTATTTGCCAAAGCCGTCATGTGCCATATTGTAGTAGGAGCCACGACCCACACGACACAGAGAGGTAATGCTATGGTTTCTTTACTCAGCACTCTTTCGGGAGTTCATTTTTGTTTTAATATAATATGCTTGTTGATGAATTATCAATTTTTTTATTTTTTTATTCTTTCTTTTTTTTAAAAAAATGGGACAGAGACGTACACAGGAACTGGTTAGAATTGATGAATGAGTCCTGGGAGAATGGGATTGGCAGAGACTTGGATCTAAGATAATAAATGAATAGAATATAATAAATTTTTCTTAGTTTTAATGTTAACAGGCAGAATAGTTAAATTAAAAGGAAAAGAATATTAAGTCTTATGAAAAAAATGAAAGCTGCATTTTTACAAGAAACTCATTTGACGGAGAAGGAACATTTTTAATTAAAAAGCAATTGGGTGAGCCAAGTGGTAGCTTTTAGGAGATTTTTATGTGAAAGTTTTGATCAAGATTTAGTATTACCAGCAGGAACAGAGGTAGAATTTTTGTTATGTACTGGAGTTAAAGAAATTTATTTCAATTATGTATAAATTATTAGAAAAGAAAGCTTGGAAAGAAGGCATTTATAAATCAATACATGAATGGGAAGATTTAAATAAGCAGATAGATTGAGATATGTAGAGAAAGTATTAAAAGTACAATAAATATGAGATGGAGGTTAGTTCAGTGTACTTTTATTCATCAGTTACATTTGACACCACAAGTTCGATAAAATGAACCATATTTATTCAGATTTGTTTATTAGCTGAGGACAAGAAGTTCTGGATTCAACTTCTCAGTGTTCCACAGTTAAACCTTTTTGGTTTGGAATAAATAATTTGCGAGAATGATTAACGGGAGTAAAATTGAATATGTATCAACTAAAATTTTTTCAAATTGCTCTGCCAATAGCTAGAAAATGTATTGCTATAGCTTGGAAGTCAGATATCAATTTGGGAATGGATAGATGACATGTAGAAGTTAGGAGTTGTATTCCACTTGAGAAAATTATTTATAATTTAAGAGATAAACACCATATGTTTTGCAAAATATGGTGCCCATATTGACAAAATGTGGGTGTAAAAATTTAAATGAACCTCATATATTCCCTTTCTCTTATAGGTCTCCAGAAGATATCGAAAAGTGAAATATTCCTGCTATGGTTCTCTTGTCCTGTTCTTTTCCTTTTTCTCTTTTATTGCATTTGTAGGAGGTTGGAAGGAGTAGTAGGAGGTTTCTTCTACATATAGATGTGTGTGTGTGTGTGTGTGTGTGTGTGTGTGTGTGTGTGTGTGTGTGTGTGTGTGTGTGTGTGTGTGTGTTGTGACAATATTAATATTTGGAGAGAATTTATAAGATTTAGAGTAGGTCACATATATACACACATTTTCTTATTTGAAGGATTGACATTGCAAGATCTGTGAAGGAATGTAAGCTCCTTTCACAAGTAGGTGTTAATTGAACTGACATCATAAAATGCTTGACCATTGTCTTGCTGGAGTCATGCTCAGAGAAAAGTCAATTCTAGATTGTTTACCTAAGATAACAACGTGAGAAGAAGAAAGAACTCCTGTTGTTTGCTGGAGACCATGGGGGTTTTGCAAGTCATGAGTCATATGCTCTCTTTGGAGTTTCAGTCGGAAAAGAGAGAGTTGAGTTAACAGCTCAGTCAGTCAGTGTGTGGGACACTAACAAGTAATTGAAAAGTGCAATCCAGGGAAAACTCTTTGAAACTAATTAAAGCAAGTTCCAGAGCAGTAGATGGCTGGAAGTGCTATCTGTCTGATGTTTCTCTTGAAATAGAGGAAGGAATGAAACTCTGTGGTAGCTTGAAGAAAGAGGTTACCATCTAGAAGACCCTGATGGGGCAAGTTTCATCAGCGAGACCCTGAGGTGACTAGTGGTGTTACCTCAGTTGTGGAAATCCTGGAGCAACAAATATCTCTCTCTGCAAACCCTACAAGAACCTTTCTGAGTGGTAAACATTATCTTTCAAACACCAAGTCTAGTTAACTTTATACATGTTAAATTCTGTGCACGGTATGGTGATTGCCTGCAACCAGAGAACTTGGAAGAAGGAGAAGTGAGATTGAACTGTGAACCAAAGAACTTTTCTTGAATTTACACACACATTACGTGCACATGTGCTTAGATTTAGAAGGGGGTAATTTGGGTTAGTTTCGAGAGTATAATATAAGAATAGAGTTAAGTTAAAGTTTGATTCTATTTTCATGTTTGAAGTTGATTAAAAATAACTTTTGTTTTGAAAGTCACTTATCTTGGTGAATGTATATTGCTGCTGGGATTTAGGCTCGTAATATATTATATGTGTGTGTGTGTGTGTGTATGTATGTGTGTAAATATATACATGTGTGTATATTGGGATTGAATTTGAAATATTGTAAATGCTTATTTTGCGGTTTTAAATTTTAAATAAAGTATATTTTAAAATATAGCACAAGACCAACAGTCCTCTCAAAAATTCCTATCCTGATTGAAGAATTAGAGTGAGATTTCTTGTTTGAATTTTGAAATCTTGACTGTTGTTAATTACGGATTGCTGAAGTTAATGATCAAGATCAAAACTACAAATTAAAAATTGGATCGACTTGTGACATACAACTGGGAAAACAAATTTCAGTTAAAATATACTCAGAATGACTCCAATTTTCTTTCCATCATTTCATATTATGCATACTTCACAATATGCATTTCCATAGGTGAAATTCTGGACTAGAAGCATGCATTCATAAACCATACTCAGTCTAAGGTGTTCAGACAAGATGAATAAATTGGAACTGATTTAACAAACAGAGCAGCTCCCATCGATTTTGAACATGAACTTAAATTCAATTCAAATAAGCACATCTTCACATTAATAATACAGAGAAAAATAATGAGATCTCAAAATTAAGAAATTATTTTTTCAGATGGAGTTTCTATTGCAGGTGCCAAAAATAACTTCAAAAAAACTTACTGAATATTAGGGATTATACAGGAAACACAAGAATTATTCCCAGATTATGGCAAAAAGTTCATCCTTTTAAACTATACTTTTCAGCTTCTATTATTGAAAGTCAGCTTAGGACAAGCAAATTCAAATACAACAGTGATATTGGCTTTGAAGCAAAAACAGAAATAAAAGGACAAAAAATACTGATCTTTGAATTAAAAATTAAATTAGAAACATTCAGGGGAGGCAGCATGAGCTGTGAGAGTTTATTGTCAGATACACAAGTACAGTGTCTAGATTCACCAAAATTCTTGCTTGCTGCAGAAAATCAGGGACACAAAATGCACCTATCGCTAAAGTATAGATTAAATTACCACAATGTTCCAAGACAGAAAAATATAATAAATAAAAAAGGATAAATAGTTAAATATTCTCAGGTGTAGTTGGTGCAAGAAAAAAATTGCAATTCAATAGTGCAAATAGATCTTTTGGTGGTTCTGGACTACTTTGTGGTTAGGGGAGTATGGGGAAGTTCAAGAACTTGACAGCTGTTGGACAAAAGCTGTTCTTGAACTTGGAGGTACTAGACTTCAGGCTTCTGTACCTTCTGCCTGAAGGTAGTAGCGAGAAGCAACTGAGGAAAAGAACTGTACATCAGAACTGGTCAGATCTGATACCAACAGAACAGACCAATTATCCAACATTGTTAAATTCAATATCAAATCTTAAGGAAACATGCACCTAAACAAAACAAAGTGAGGTCCTATTAAATGGAACAGTAGAGGTAGCCAAAGACGGGAAGGTCTGACCATACAAAAAATTGAAGTTAGAGGCCTTAAGAAGCTTATGATCCCATTATGTTCCTCAATAGTGGGAAAATTGCTGAAGAGGATGAGGTAAAGGATCTACCTGCATTTGGATAAGAAGGGACTGCTTGGAAGTAGTTAAAATAACTATCTGCATGGGAGATTGTGCATCATGAATCACATGACAAAGGAACAGAATCAGGCCACTAGGCCCATCAAGTATGTTCCATAAATCTAGACCAAGCTACTAGTTCCAGTTTCCGGCCTTTTCCCCATATCTCTTGATGCCTTCACTAATGAGATACTTGTCTATTTCTTGTTTAAATACTCCTAGTGATGTGGCTTCCACTGCTGTATGTGGCAGTGAGTTCCACAGATCCATGACCCTCTGGCTAAAGAAGTTATTCCTAATCTCTGTTTTATATGGATAACCTCTCATTTTCAGACTATGACCCCTTGTCCTCAATTCATCCAACAAGGGAAACATCTTACCCACATCCACCCTATCTAAACCTTTCAAAATACCAAATTCCTCTATGAGATCTCCTCTCATTCTCCTATACTCCAATGAATAAAACCCAAGAGCTACCAAACGCTCCTCGTACGTTAGCCCTTGCATTCCAGAAATCATCCTTTCTAAGATAAGGGGGCCCAAAACTGCACACTGTACTCCAAATGAGGTCTGACCAGTACCCCATAGAGCCTCATCAACACCTCTTTACTCTTATACACTATTCCTCTTGAAATGAATGCCAACACAGCATTCGCTTTCTTCGCTACCAATCTGAGAGGTTTTTTTTTAGGTGATCAAGATGATTGATAAGGGCAGGGTAGTGGACCTTACTCAGCAAAACCTTTGACAAAGTCCAATCTGGCAGGCTCTTTTGGAAGGTTAAATCCAAAATGAGATGGCTAAATGGATTCCAAGCTAGCTTTCCTGATTAGTGGCCTGTAAACAGCGGCGCACCACAGGAATCAGGATCTGGGTCCACTGTCGTTTGTTATCTATATTAACTATTTAGATGGCAAAGTAGTTAATGTGATTATTCATTTCCAGATTTATTATCAAAGTAAATACATAACATCACATACAACCCTGAGATTCATTTTTTTCCCACAGGCGCAGCTAATTACCACTGATTGGTAGAGCAAAAAAATAAGCTGTACACAGCGTAAAACATGTAAACAAACAAAAAAATGTAAACAGATAATGAATGTAAACAAACTGACTGTGCAACACAGAGAGAACAAAAGAAAATCAATAAAGTGCACAAGAGTCCTTAAACGAGTCTCTGACTGAGTTTGTTGTTGAGGAGTCTGATGGTGGAGGGGGAGCAGCTGTCCCTGAACCTGGTGGTGTGAGTCTTGTGGCACCTAGATCTCTTTCCCGATGGCAGCAGCAAGAACAGAGCATGTGCTGGGTAGTGTCCATCCTTGATGATTGATGCTGCTCTTCAACAACAGCTTTCCCTATAAATGCATTCAATAGTGGGGAGGGTTTTGCCTGTGATGTCCTGGGCTGTGTCCACTACCTTTTGGAGGTAGTGTTCCCATACCAGATTGTGATGTAGCCAGTCAACACACTTTCAACCACACCTCTGTAGAAATTTGCCAGGATTTCTGATGTCATACCAAACATCCACAAACTCCTGAGGAACTAGAGGCGCTGATGTGCTTTCTTCATGATACCATTGGTGTGTTAGGTCCAGGAAAGATCGTCCGAGATAGTGACTCTTAAGAACTTAAATTTGCGCACCCTCTCCACCTCTGATCCCCCAATGATCACTGGATTGTATACCACTGGGCTTCCTTTCTCAACGTCAACAATCAGCTCCTTAGATTTGGTGACATTGAGTGCAAGGTTGTTGTTCGTGCACGATTCAGCCAAGTTTTCAATCTCCCTCCTGTACGCTGACTCATCCCTTTCCTTTATACAACCCACTACCATGGCATCATTGGTAAATTTGTAGATGATGTTATTGTCGTACCGAGCCACACAGTCATAGGTGTAGAGTGAGTAGAGCAGGGGGCTAAGAACACAGCCCTGTGGTGCTCTGGTATCGATGGAGATTGTGAGAAGTTCTTACCAATCCTCACTGATTGTGGTCTGGAGGTGAGGAAATCCATGATCCAATTACACAGTGGAGTGTTAACTCCCAAATTAAATTAGGAAATGACACCAAAATTAGTCAGTTAGAGGGCAGTGAGGACGTATTTCTAGAATTACAAAAGGATTTAGATCAGTTAGGAAAGTGGGTCAATGGTTGGCAAATGGAATTTAACACCAAGTGTTACACTTTAGTAAGTTAGCCCAGTGATGTACTTGCACAGTAAATGACAGTTGTTGAAGAGAGACCTCAGGGTACAACAGGGTTCCATGAAAGTGGCAACACAGGTGGACCAAATGGCGTGGAAAGCCTTCACCTTCATTGAACGGAGTACAAAAGTTGAGATCTTACAAACCTAGTCGCCCACCAATAGGAAGGATACCAACAAAGCTGTAAAAAGACCAGAGGAGATTCACCAGGATGTTGCTGGGGCTGGAGAGCTTCAGTTAAAGGCAAGAAGGGCTGTGTCTTTGGACAGTAAGAGGCTGAAGCTTTATAAAAGCATGAGGAGCAAGGATAAAGTGAGTCAGTACAGTCTTTTTCTCAGAGTAGAATCTTCCGGAATTAGAGAGTTTAGGCTCAAGATGAGAGGGGAGAGATTTTAGAGGAACCTGAGGTGGGGGGGGGGGGGGGGGATGTTTTTAAAGAGGAGAGTCCATATCCAAAATAAACTCAGAGGCAATAAGATGAGGTACAATTTTGACATTCAAAAAATATTTGAAAAAATACAAAGAGCTTAAGATTATAGTCTAAATGCAGGCAAATAAGACCAGCCCAGAACAAAAAATTGATCAGCATGGAAGAGTTGGGCTGAAAGCTTGTTCTGTACTGTGTCAATGTGACCTGTAGACTGAGTAATTTGGTTTCTGAATTTTGAAGGCCAACTAACCACTTTCAATAGACTAATCAGACACGTGGAAGTATCAGTTCACAAGGTGCTATTGAGAAATGTAGGACAGGCAAACATGCATAATTATAGACTGAATTCATATGAATGGCTAAATCAACACTTTTTTACTCAAATGTAAGCAAGTCCATGTACTATGTTCATGAATGTTAAAATAGCATAGTATTAAACTTGTTATTGTAATTTTCATTTTTACATGTAGATCGAGCAATTAAATAAAAAAGATAGAAAAGCCAAACATTTAAAATTCCTGAGGTGAATATTTATTAGTTGTAATACGTCACTAACCTTTCTGAACCACGTAGTGCAAAATTTGTTCAACTATTGAAGTTACGCTGTTAACATCCTGTACAATTGGCAAATATGTTTTCTCTGAGGAAAAGATCTCCAACATCCGCAAAGGCACAGTAACATTCAAAGTCTCATTGTTACAGCACTTCAATACTCTAGAAGCCACAAAAAT
The DNA here is from genome assembly GCF_036971445.1 of Narcine bancroftii. NCBI lineage: Eukaryota > Metazoa > Chordata > Chondrichthyes > Torpediniformes > Narcinidae > Narcine > Narcine bancroftii. Next base: position 470,842,067 of record NC_091469.1, read on the forward strand.
ATATTACTTGAAAAGTTTGAGATTAATATGCTTTCAAGTTGTGACATTTTCATAATTACAAAGTAGTATTTACCCTCAAGCATCTTTCCTGATTCAATGGCAGACCATTATATGTGGCTCCCTATCTAGTGCAACATAATTCCCTGTTACACCCCAAGCTGTATCCTGTCAATAAACTTACAATTATTGCTATTCTGTCTTTTGTGATTAAAATAATATCCTAGCCAGGGAATAATCTGTCCTATGTGTTTCAATTTTATGCATTGTTGCTTTTAAGGCACTTAGCAAAAATCTTCCAAAGTCCTTACAACATTCATATCCTTTCTCCTGTCCATTGAATCAGATGTGCCAAGCATTGCCTACCCTTGACAAAACAATGCTGATTCTCTCTAATCAACTAAAACTTTATAAAAATGTTCTAAGCCTCAAAAACTTGGATTTCTTAGCAACAGGTGTTAGGACAACTGGATCACAACTTCCTGATTTTTCCTTTCAGTGGCCTGCAATTTTCCAAGCTAATGGAACAAGTCCTGAATCAACACAGTAGAAAGAGCTTACAGTTGGACACCATCAAAAATTTCACGTACTGTACTCTGCTTTAAAAATATCCTGATATGAAAGTTGGTCCAAGGGATTTTGTCACCATCATACCATTACTTACTTAAGCATTTAAATTCCTCATTACAGTTAATGAAAAATATCTGCAATATTAATTACCATCAAAGTTGATTAGGTTTTGAGGGTCTAAAATATTTTGGAAACTATGATCAAAATTGGTTATTCATCTAATTGCTTTAATAAAATCTTATTTTGAAATGCTTCGACTCCTTGTTGGGATAAATCAACTATTCTTCACTTAATGGTCATCCTTCAAGTGGAAGCCGAGATCATACATACAAAAACAGGGCAATCTAGCAATGGGAAGTCTATATTCATTTCATATTCACATCAAAATTAATTGTTGTTTAAACTGAACCAGTGGATTTCTAAATAGAAGAAATTATGAACAATTATCATTTTGGCTTGATACAGAAATGCTGACAAAACAAACAATAAAAGGAATTAATATTAGAAATGCTACCAAAGTTAATAAAATTTTAAAATTAATCAATCCTAAGCATCTGATGATCTCAATCCCAAAAATTTGAAAAGAATAAAAATAAGGTTTGGATGTATATATTGTAGATGGTTCCTACTTATATAATCCTTCTTTGTGGTAGTGGAGAGTTTGTACTCAGATTGGAGGTCTGTGACCAGTGGTGTGCTGCAAGGATCGGTGCTGGGCCCACTGTTTGTCATCTCCAGCAACAATCTGGATGAGAGCATAGCATTGCAAGTTTGCAGATGATACCAAAAATGGTGGACCAGTGAAGATCATACTGGATCTCAATCAGTGATATGGGCCAAGGAATGAAACTTATCAGTCAGGGGACTGAATACAAGAGTTAGGACATCATGCTTATAACAGCACAAGATGTTTGTGAGACTCTACTTCATATATTATGTGCAGTTCTGGTCATCCTGCCATAGGAAGGCTGTCATTCAGCTGGACATGGTGCATAAAGAAAAAAAAATCACAAGTATGTTACGCAACTGGAGAGCTTGAGTTATGAGAGATTGAATTGACTGGGACTGTTTTACCTGGACTGTAGTAGGCTGAGAAGTATATTAAATTATTTCAGGCATAAACATAATGAAAGATCAATCTTTTTCCCAGGATAGGGAAATTCAAAGCTAAGAGGGCATAGACTTAAGGCAAGAGGGGGAAGATTTAAAGGGGACACTATCATTTTTCCTCAGAGTGGTGGATTTATTAAAGGTGCTGCCATTTGAATTAGTAGAGGTAGGTACAATTACATTTAAAATATATTTGGACAAGTACATGGATGAGATGGTTTAAGGAACATGGGAAAAACATAGATAAATGGTACCACCTCTCAGACAGGCAACTTAGTCCACATGGACAAGTTGGGATAAAGGGCTATTGACTATAGACAATAGGAGCTGGAGTAGGCCCTTCGGCCCGTCGAGCCAGCACCGCCATTTTACAGATCATGGCTGATCACTACCATCAGTACCCTTTTCCAGCCTTATCCCCATAACCCTTAACTCCTTTGCCCACTAGAGTCTTATCTAACTCTCTTTTGAACATAATCAGCGAATCTGCCTCTACCACCCTCCGTGGCAGAGCATTCCACAGATTCACACTTCTCTGGGTAAAAAAATGTTTTCTCATCTCCGTCCTAAAGGGCCTACCCTGTATTCTTAAACTATGCCCTCTAGTCCTCGTCTCCCCCATCATTGGGAACAAGTAATCCGACTTCACCCTGTCTATCCCCCTGATGATTTTGTATACCTCAATCATGTCCCCCCTCATCCTTCTAAACTCCATCGGATACAAGTCCAGTTTTTCTAGCCTTTCAGCATATGTCAACCCCGCCATAACTAAGGCTATAACTAAGGCTATGACAATCTGAGTAGAAAGAAAATAGAGAACTGCAGATTTGTTCACATGCAGGAATGGTAGGAAAAGGCTGAAATCTATGCTAAAGGATGCAATATCAAGAAACTGAATATGATATAAAAAAAAAGAAACTGAATATGATGAAGAGGAACTTTACATTTGACTTATTTCCTAGTTATTTGAGGCTCGATCAGCTGAGTATATGAAGTGTCAATCAGAGGATGTGACTTGAATTTTCAGAGCGCTTTTGATTCAGTCTCTCAGACTTCCAACTATTAATTTTTTTCTTTCCCCAGATGTTGCCTGACCAAATGAGCTTTTTCAGCATCTGCAGCTTTTGGCTTCCTAATCTGATCAGCCTTGGTCAAGAAGGCCCATTTCTCATGGTCATCTGCATATTATGGTGCTCAAGTTTATAAATGTGGATTCAATCAAGCATTAATTAAAATTAAGAAAGAATTACCTGCTCAACATCTGTCAGCTAATATATTACAAAAGATTAAATTTATGCATTCTCTCAGTCTACATCTCAAGTTCCCATTTCTCAATAAGCTCCTTATGACAATATCGACAACACACTAGTGCAGATGTCATTAAAAAAGCTTACCTGCAACATAAACCCAGTAAGCGCTTTATTTGATACAAGCATATTTGTTTGTTAGAATCAACTAACTGTATCACATACAAAGCACTATGTTTAACCAAATTTTGACATATCCATGTCTGAAAGAAAAGGGAAAATTAGTCACTTTACATATTGCACAGGATATTTTGATATAAATCATCCACAAGATGGCACTGCCACTTGCCATGCCAGCATTTAACATGAACCCTTAATTTTTCATTAAAATATTTTATTCACAAAGCTTGCAAATCTACAGTACAATCCTGTCATTATCAACAATAAGTTGTTGATAATTAACATTAGTAATTACATTTCTACAAGATGCACATTGTATCAGTGTGACATTAATTTTCTTTCAAGTCATTCTATTAACTGCAAATGCAATAGTTTTAAAACAACATGCAATGGCAATGGCAGTAGGACCTTAAACTTTGACCTTTTCTCAGAGATTCTGCGGTGGCTCCATGTTGTCCTGGAATTCAAAATGTGCAGGACTGTAATATTCAGAGTGGACAACCCTCTGTGGTGAAAGGTCATCAAGATTTGGGCGGACCCAAATGAGTCTTTAACGGAGTTCATTTTCCAACAGCAGCTGATATTTGTCACTGAATGTGCCCCAAGGATAAGTCATACAGAGCAGAGTTCTGTGTTACACAGCTATTTGGGATGTACCGCATCTTTCCACATTATCTGGGGAAAATGTGCTTTTTAGAATGCCTGCACTTAATTACTCTTAAAGGGGCATATTCCATGGGCTTAATGAAGGTGGATGTTGACTGGCTGGCCTGGATATGATGGGTGGAATGGCTTGTCCTCATGCGGTATGGTCTATTATTACGCTTCTGAGACTTAAGTAATCCCAATATTCATTCAGTTTCTCGGTTATTTCTACAGAGTGAAGGAGAAGACAGGAAAGCAACCGTGATTACAGGACTGGTCTGTGCTGCAATTAGACTGTTCTTTTTAACACCAGCACTATCCTCACTGATTCATACTATAAAGTTAAGCAAAGTAGGATCTATGCATCTTAAGTAAAATATTCAAGGTTTTTTTTAATGGCCTTTAAGAGTATCAAGGGTGGGGGGGGTGGGGGTTCCTCAAGTTAATGGCAGAATTGTGAAAACCAGTGGATTTGCAATAATTTTATGTTCCAACATTTGCATTACATTAAATGTCTTCTGAATCTGAAGTGGTAAATTCCACCCCAAAAAGGTACAACTAGCAACTTAGTGAAAAGATCAAAACAGAATGAGATAGACCATGATCACAAAATAGTCAAATGCTTTGCAGCTATACAAATCAAGTAGTTGATTGCAACGGGATATTTTTTCCTCTTACCAATCTTTCCAAATCTTCATTTTGTTTGTAAAAAAATAAGAGCTTCCTTATTGAAAGTGTCAAATTATACCCATCACTGATGGAAAATTTTCCACCTGCTTGTGCTATAGAGACACAATGATCAAATTCACTTCGCTGTATTGTATGCTGCAAGCAAAATTTTAAAAATTAGAATTGTATTTTCAGAAAAATAGAATCCATTTACTGCAGCTTCCAAATATTTGTTGAAATTGGTCTTTTACTTCCTTCAATAACCACTTTAATATATAACCATCCTTCTAATATTTTATAAACCAAAAATATCACCATCTTGATCAATCATACATTTAACATTCTATTTGTGGCACAAAGATAAAAAATGGCTTACAATTCCATGAGCCAATTTTCCAGAAAAATCACTGCATTCAAAGAAATAGTCAATGCATTTCAAAGGTAATCAATCTTTTCAAGACATTTGATTGTAAGACTAATCTGAAGATATGCATGAAAATTTTACAAATACAACAAATTGGTGATCCCATTGCACAAGTTAATAAATTTTCAAGTCTCTTCAAATATAGTTTTTTTTTAATTTTAAATATAAATATACATAGTAAACTCTCCAATATTAAAATGTGTATATTTTTTAAAACTTTTTCTTACAAAAAACAAACACTACCTTCCCCCACCCCTTTCGTAATACAAGTCCACACACTATCAGGGCTCACCTTTATATTAACCAAACAAAATTCTATATGGGAAGTCACTTGTATTTATACTACAGCAGCATCTGTTATTGTCCTTTTTATTATTGTAGTTGCAATTGAGCCCCTATATGATCCATATATGGCTGCCATATCTCAATAAATATGTCATATTTGTTATTTAAGTTATATGTAATTTTTTTTCCGTAAGTACACAACTATTCATCTCTGCAGTCCATTGTGCTAGATGTAGAGGAGAGTCAGATTTCCAAGTAATTGCAATACATTTCTTAGCCATTGCTAAGGCTATGTTAAAAAGTGAAATTTGGGATTTAGCTGATTTATTGCTTATTTCAAGAACGTTACCCAAAAGATAAAGCTCTGGGTCACCCTTGAAGGCCACCCCCTGTTATCTTGGTTACTATTTTGGAAATATCCTGCCAAAAAGGTCTCATCTTCACACACGACCACGTAGCACGTAAAAATGTTCCTATTTCTGTCCATCTCCAATATTTCAGACTTTAATCTACGCAACTTCTGTGATGTAAGATACAATTGGATATTATATTGAACTAATCCGTATCTTGCATTTATAATTGATGTTATGCTATCCAAACACCTATCAGTTCAACATCTTTCCATTATTGCAACGTGAAGATCTGACTCCCAACTCTCTCTCTCTCAAACTCTGTAAACCTGGTTTTGCACTTTCAACTGGAGAGCACAGTACATCTTAGTTATAAATTTAGGTGTATTCCCCTGCCAATCATTCGTTCCATTTCTCGAATTTCAAATGGGGCTAAATTTGGCCCCCATATTTCTCTTAGGAACTATCTTAGCTGGAGAAAACAAAAAAAAATACCCATTAGCAACTCCATATTTATTTCTTAATTGTTCAAAAGACACAAGAGATCCCGCCACATAATAATCATCAATATATCTTATTCCTTTGTCAAATCAGGAATTCAATATTTTTTGTTGCCCAGATCCATGGGCAGCAACACATTTTTTAAATAATGGTGTTCTTCGTGATATCCCTGCTTTTTTTTCCCCCATACACTCATTTATTTCTTGCCATATGCTAATCATATGTATTAATATTAGGTTATCCGTCTTTTTTGTTATTAACTTAACATTCCACTTAAAATAAAGTCCTTCGCTGTCCCTCAAGGATTGTGTAATTTAATTTCTGTGACATACTTGCTGTTTTCTGTCCCTATATCCTCGTAGGAAGGACTGAATAATAACTGCGTTCCTCTGCCTTCGTCTTTCTTCCTAAAAAGAAAAAAAGTTTTAACAAGGGAATCTCTCAATTTTGCAGTTTTCAACAACCAGTTCCTCACAAGGAATGGAAAGTGAGCAGAATTTACACACCATTAGCAAAGCTTCAAGCAAAGGTACCTAATAATGAAAATGTTCAAATATTATTGCATAGTTGGGGGAAGACAAAACTGCAAATGGTGGAAATCCCAAAAACAAAATCCTCAGTACTAGCAAATCTGACATTTCAAGGACCCTTCGCCAGATTTAGAAATGTGAGAACACGTGCCTTTAAGTTGCAAAGGAGAGGAGAGCGGGAATGTCTGTGATAGGGTGGAAACCAAGGCTGTGGAAGTATCAATTTTAAAAACTACGATTGGAGACAAAAGAGAAATGAAACAAATTAAAACAAAGGTATAGCAACATCCATAGCTTGGTGGAATAGGGGTGTAGTGAAGACATAGAGAGAAAGAGTAGCACTAGAAATTGTAAAATCAATACTCAATGCTCACGGCTGTACAATACCCAGAGAGGAAAAAAAGGTGCTGCTCCTCAATGATACTAGGATTCATTACAGCAAAATAGGATACCTAAATGGGAGTGGAACAAAGAATTTAAAAAATGACAAAAACCTCAACTTTCAGGATCACCCTTACAGATTGAACATTTTTATATGGGTGACCATATGGGTACACACTATGATACTACTGCAAAACAACAAATGTTGTGACTTGTTCATGACAATAAATTCCGATTCTGACCAATGTTTGTATCTTCTGCATACCATCCATATAGTCAAGGGACCTTGGAGAGGTTCCATTCGACCAATCATGATGAAAACTTGTTGTTTAGAGAATGAAAAGGATTGGGATGAAGGGGTTTATTTGCTTTTATTTGCAATGAAGGAGTATGTCCAAGAATCATTTGGTTTTAGTCCATTCGAGTTATTTTTTGAACGTGAGGTGAGAAGTCCTTTAATGTTATTAAATGAACAGTGGGTTAATAACGATGTGCATTTAAATTTGTTGGATTATGTCTTTAAATTTAAGAATCAGTTTTGTAAAGCTTGTGAATAAATTCCGATTCTGACCAACGTTTTGGGTCCGAGCCTTTCATCAAGATATGAGCAGAAAGCAGGCGGGCCCCTGAATAAAAAGGTCGAGGTGCAAGAGGGAAGGAGAGGAGGCAGGTGGGGTGGAGGAGGGGCACAGGCTAACAGACAAGAGTTCAGACAAGGTTGAGTGAATTATCAATAGTGGTTCTGATGCGAACTCACAGTTAAGGAAGACATCTTAAAGGAACAGGTATGGAAAGTTTCAGAGCAAATACAGTGGGCACCACTTGTACTTTGATTATAATCTTCAGTGCCCTGGATTAATTTAGGTTCAGGGATGATAATATGTTGACTAATTTTTACAACACTTTGTTTTCTTTCATTTGCTTTGGAATGGAACATGAACTCTCCACTCAGTGGTTCCATTAATTTCCTCCACTGAGTGGGTCCATTAATTTCATAATGTATAGCAATTCTTGAAAACAATCACAATGTTTGGGGGCTCAGTTACAGTATATACTTTGAATGGGGCATCCTATAATAGCAGCTTCAACAACAGAATAATCACTCAATGTGCACAAATTCCAATTGCAATTCTGACCTCATTTGGTTGTTTTCATTCAAGTCTTTGTTGTGAAAATTAAAGGGATTTATAAAAATACAAAAGATAGTTTGAGCAGACAGACCATCATTTTCCATTTATTTTGTACATGATAAGATGTTCACAATTACTTTCTATTCCTACCTTGGTACTTCAATATAGCAGGAAGTGCAAGTTAGTCAGATTCCCTGACCTAAACAGTGGTTCTTCACTAAAGATTGGACACATTTATTTCAACAGCTTCCACAGGGAAGCTGGACGGGATGACAACTGCAAGATTTTTTGTATTCCTTGACAACTTGTTCCGCTCACCCTCCAGTTGAAATTCTCATCAAAGATGATGTTCATTTCATGTACTTTCCCCCAAATGTGACTTCTTTAGGTCAATGAAGAGTGAATATAAAAACACATACTGTCAGCAGTGAACAGAGGTTTCGGTGTGGCAGGTTTCCAAAAGGAGTTTAGCATAAAGGATGCCATTTCTGCTGTTACCAACGCTTGGAACACAGTGACTAAAGACACAGTTGTTCATGCCTGGCACAATCTCTGGCCTGCAACTATATTCATTGATGATGAACAAAGTGGTGATTTTGAAGGATTCTGTGTGTCAGGTGAGAAAAAAATATTGTGAGACCTCCTTACGTATGCAAAGGATACATGTTCAGAGTCTGTCAGTAAGCCGGAAGAAGTGGATATTGAAGAAGTTTTTAACATCGATAAGGAAGCTCCAGTTGTTCATTCACTCTCTGATGGTGAAATAGTTGAAAATGTTCTGCACCAAGGTGAGCGCGAAGAAGATGACTTAGTTAACACTCCAGAAAAAGTGTCTAAAGATGACATAGTGAAATGGACTTATTGAAGGACTTGAGCAGCGTGCATTCATAACAGAACAAGAAATCATGTCAGTTTATAAAATCAAAAAGAGGCTTCTAAGACAAAAATCATTGTTAATGAGGCAGACGACACTGGAGGAAACGATTGAAAAAGTCATTGAGGAGATTTACTAATGTTTGGTGCTGCATTTATCAGAGATCAAGTTGTTTTTTTGGTACATATTAAACATTATTTCATGCTCGAAACCCTGTTGTTTTTTTTTTGTTGTTGTTTAACCACTGATACAAATATTCTGTTGATGATACTGAGCTGCTTCAAGTTAATAACCAAAACAAATGTCCAGTCCCAAGCATTTCAGATATGGGGAAATGTACTGTGGTAGAGATTTCTACATGTTTTCTACCATCTTTTCTAAATTTCAAATCCAATATTCTAAGCGAATGGTACCCTGATTCAAGATTCTCTAATCTAAACATAGTCTGTCTAGTTCTCCTAGAATCTAATAGCTCTTCTTTCAAACTCCAGTAAACGTGGGTCTAATCATCCAATCTCCTCGTACATCAGCCTTCCATTGAAGGTACAGTCTAATCAACCTCCATTGTATTCCCCCCATGTCAAGAACAAAACTGCATGCAAAATTCTATATGGGATCTCACCAAGGCACTGCTGCAGCAAGACATCTTTAAGTCTTCTTGGAATGAAAATCAAATATTTGCCTTTCTAATTGCTCACTGTATCTGAATATTTAATTTCAGTGAGTGGTATACAAGGGTACACAAATCTTGTTCCACCTTCCTTTTCCCTAATCAATCATTCAATTTATAATTGCTCTGCTTTTAGAAATAACCTCACAATGTTTTTGCATTAAAAAGCTTATGTCATGCATTGGCCTGCTCTATAAAATCACAATGGACCCTTGGCATCCTCCTCACTGGTCTTGTTTCCTCCATCTTCAACCCAGTCAATCCCACCTTTGTGTCTTTTGCAAACTCAAAGATGTTACAGTTAATTATTGATGTACATTGCTAACAGCTATGGCGAAAACGCTGGTCCCTGCTTCACCCCACGAGTCCTGTTGTCTAGTGCAGTACTGTAAAAGACCCATTTAGTTCTCATCAATTCAATACACAAATTATGGACTTATGAATTAGGAAAAAGCCAAATTTTAAATGTATTTGTTCCAACAATTATCAGATATCAAGGAAAGATGAAAAATCAATAAAAGATAAAAACAATTTTAGAATCTATTTTAGTGAACAAATTTGTTGACACCTCTGCATTCTGAAATTATAAGATGGAATGACTGAGATGGATATTTGCCTTATTGTAGCGTTCGCGCTGCGCAAGCATGGAGAAGAAAGACACACAAAAAACCTTGGAAAATGAGACTAGTTTATTGCTCTGGCTGTCGCACTTATACAGCCCCGCATTAACAGAGTGCTGGCCTCGGATTGGCTGGCATTCCAGCGGAGGACACCTGTTGTAACAGCTGGTGTCACCTCGGGTCCATGCAGTTGCTGCATTCGTCAGCCATTTTGCGGGCCAGTCTGTGTCTCCATTCATGGGCCACTACACGAACCCCCACCCCCGCCCCCTGCAGAACCGGCAACCGGGCCATTGTCCGTAGCCTTGGGCGGTCTGCCCTACAGCGCAGGGGAGGAGATTGGCTCATTACAGTCCAAATATGCCAGTTTCAGGCAGTCGATGGTAAAAATCTCCTCCTTATCGCCGATGTCGAAGATGAAGATGGAACCGTTGCCCCTGACGACCCCATAGGGCACCTCATAGGATCGTTGTGGGGGCAGTCAGTGTGTGTGCCCCTTCTCACGAATATGTACTGACAAGTCTAAGCCCAACCCCGGAAGTACTTGAAGGTTGCCGCGAGGTCTACCAGGCATTTATCGGGGCCAGGAACTCACCGGAAATGATCAAAGGTGAGTCCATCTCCACCACGGAGGCATTAAAGTACTCATTCAGTGCAGTACGAATCCCAACAGGATCCAAGGCAGTTCATCCACCCAGTAGAGACCTTTGAGCCAGGCCACAAAGGCTGCCTTCAGGTGCCTGTGAAACTGCTCCACCAACCATTGGCCTGCTAGTGATACGCCGTGGTGTGGTGGAGCTATGTTCCCAAAAAGTTAGCCAGTGCTGCCCAGAGCCCAGAGGTGAATTGTGCCTCCCTGTCAAGGTTAGGTGCTCTGGGATCCCAAATCTGGACATCCATATGTTGATGAGTAAGCTGGTGTAGGTTTCTGTGGTGGTATCAGTCAGCGGGTCCGCCTCCAGCCACCTCATGGGATATCTGTCAGACATGGTGGCCTCGTTAAGGTGGTGGCAGTCACCGCATGGTCTCCAACCCCCTGCTGATTTGGGCACTATGTGGAGGCGTTGGCCCAGGGACTGTCGAAGTGCCACACAATTCCCAGATCTTCCATTTTCTTAAACTCCACCTTCGCTAGGCTGAGCTTTTCAGGAGGGAGTTGATGCACCCTGGCGTGGAGCGGGGGCCCCCCTCGGTCAGTTCACAGTGCCTTACCCCATGCTTTGACTCAGCCACGGAGAACTGTGGTGCCACTATTGAGAGGAACTCCATCAGGATCCAGGTGAATTCATTGTCCAAAAGTGTTATAGAATCCAGGTGAAGGGTGGGTAGCTCTTCTTCCCCCAGACGCAGAGTCTGAAAAGCTCTGGCGTGCACCAAAAAACATTGCTTGAGGTTGACAAGCAAGCAGTGGGCCCGAAGGAAGAAGCCCCCAGGACTGGTTGCACTACTGCACGAGGGCAAAGGTCCACGTAAAGGGGCTTTTGCCAAAACAAAGGGGAATGATCCGGGTCCCAAAGGTCTGAATGGAGAAGCTATTGGCTGTCCTCAGTGCTGGGCCCTGCTTATTATTGCGGGTGTCGAGTCCTGTGGGGGGATAGGACGCTTAACTCAGCGCCAGTTGTCGACCAGGAAATGCCTGCCTGATAAGGAGTGCCAGACTTTGTAAAAGAAGCTATCACGTGGGCCAACCACCAAAGCCATCAACGACGGTTGGCCAGGGTGATTCCTGGAAATCCACTGGGTCGGCGTCATTGACAGGCCTCCGCACCCCATCGCTGATGATAGTATCATAGCTGTCCTGAGGTATTAACTTGCCTCTCCGCTGGTCTTGATCATGTGGGGCTTGCTGATGTGGTCTACGATGACGCTAGTGTCCTTCTTCGCTCTCCAGAGCATGTCCGCCTTGCCGTAAAGACCTCATCCATAAGCAAGAGTTGGATACAGGATAGAGGAATATGGGGATATGGGGAGAAGGCAGGTAGGTGGAGTTAGGTCATAAATTAGATCAGCCATGATCGTATTGAATGGCGGAGCAGGCTCGATGGGACATTTTTGGCCTACTCCTGTTCCTACTTCCTATGTTCCTATATCCTCGGGCAACTGCTCCAGAGATCTGTTCAAAGAGCAGGCAAGGTTTGTGGCCCTCGGTTAGAGCGAGCATCTCACTTATTAGGGCAGACGGGGCCCTGACCCCAATCCGTCCATATGCGGCAATCGGGCAGCGCGATCGCGCCGGGAGAGCCAGAAAGTGTGAATTAACAGCTCTTTAAGGGCCTTGCATTTGCCTTGCTCTGGAGGCTGTCGTAGGAAGTCTATGACCCTTGCCGCTGTGTCCTGATCTAGGGTGCTAACAATGGAGAAGTAGCTGGTGTTGTCAGCAGCAATGTGCCAAAGTTGGAACTGAGCCTTGGCCTGCTCAAACCACACGTGTGGCTGGGACACCCAAAACGTTGGGAGCCTGAATGAGACTGCGTGGATGGTCACTGGCTCTGCTTAATCCATTATCTTGATCTATCATCTTCGGGTCCAACTGCCGGTTGGACCTATCAGGATCACCAGTGTAACATCTGCGCTACATGAGCATTGAGAAGAATGACACGCACACAAAAACCTTGGAGAACGAGACTGGTTTATTGCTCTGCCTCTCACACTTATATAAGCCCCAGGCACTGACATCAGGGCTCTGCTTCATCAGAGCGCCGGTCTGGGATTGGCCGGCTTCCTGTCAGAGATCCCCATCTTCCTGCCCCCAGGTCTGCATGGTTGCCACGTTTGTCGGCTACATCATAATCATTAGTTTCAAAACCTCATCCACAAATACCAACAACCCCATATTTTTGACTTGTAGAAAGATCTTGCTTTCCACTGTATACCAGCCCTCTAATTTATTGACATTAATTGCATGCATAGCCTTAGGATACCAAAACCACTAAGATATTTTAACCTTTATAGTTATAATTCCTGTCAATGCAAGTCTTCATCAATGCAATTTAACTTTGATGAATATCAATGCAGATGACAAAATAGTGGAAGCTTGCTTTGAACACAAAAAATATTTCCGATCTCTTGGGCTGAAATACATTCCATATATTGAATGAACTGCAACTCAGTACAGCTTTACCAAAACCACTGGTCGCTTCAATAAACCAAGGTAAGCACTTCAATTGTGTCATAAAACAGCATTTTATTATACTCAAGGCTAAAGATATTCTGCGCTCATTTATTGGAATTTTCTTTCTGGTCACGGAGTATTCAGTGATGACATGAGTTAAAAGTGGAAAGGGCTCGTGATGGGTTGCCCAGAAATTAAAGTATCATCACTTTTCTTCCTGAAAAGTCAGAATCCTAAAATTATACTTTACTTTTTTAAAAATCCAAATTATCTAAAGTGCCACCATTTTCTTTAAAAAAAAATCAAAATGGTTAAAATATTCAGCATCTTTTATTTTAAAACAAAAGAGTTGACAGTAAAATCTGAATATGTAATCTAATTGAGAAAAACTTTATATTTGAAATTATGGTGAGCTAATAATGTTAAAGAGAATGTTTTATGAAAACAAAAGTCCATGCATAAATGTTTCCAATTGCACAATGTTGTAGTTTTCAGTGATTTAAAACAAATTCAAGATCATAAAAGATAGGAGCAGAATAAGAGCATTTGGGCCATCAAATTTGTTCCACCATTCAAATCATGGCTAATATTCTCCATTTCAACCCCATTTTCCTGCTTTCTCCCGATAATCAAGAACCCATCAACCTCCACTTTAAACCTCCCCAATGGCTTAGCTTCCATCTGAGGCAAAGAATACCACAGATTCACTATCTTCTGGCTGAAGAAATTTCTTATCTCTGTTCCAAAGGGACATACTTTTTTTTAAAAAAACAGAGGCTCTGCCCTCTTGTCCCAGACTCTCACGCTAAAGGAAATATTGTTTTCCACATCCACACAATCCAGCCCTTTTAATGTTTAATATGTTTCAATAAGATTTCACACACACCCCACCCCCCACCACTCACCCCCTTCTAAACTCTAGGAAGAAGCATCCCAGGCCTTATTTATACTCTCATCCCCACGATCATTCTCTTAAACATTCACTGGACCCTCTCCAATACCAGCACATCCTTCCTTAGATATGGGGCCCAAAACTGCTCACAATATTTCTTATGTGGTCTGACCAATGCCTTATAAAGCCTCAGCATCAGATCTTTGATTTTATATTCCAAAATGAATATTAACATTGTCTTTGCTTTCCTTGCTACCAACTCAACCTTCAAATTCACCTTGAGGGAATCCTGCACAAGGATCCATTCTGAATATTTTCATTATCACCAACTTCATTATTCCTTCTGCCCAAGTGCATGACCATAGACTTTGTTTTTCATCTGCCATTTCCTTCCTCATTTTCCCAACATATTCAAGTCCCTCTGCAGACTTGGTGCTTCCTCAACACCACCCATCTTCACATCAACTACAAATTACCTCTCGCTTTCGTCTTTCTTCTTGGGTTCGGTGCAGCAACGAAGCTTTTTCTTCCTTCAAAATAAAAAAAAGATTTTTTTTTAAATTAATAACTCTGCAAATAACTCTGTCCCTTTGCAGTTTACCAATCTGTGTACAATAAACAACCCTTCAACAGTTTAAAACTAGAGAAGGCCATTCAAATTATTTTATACACTTTTTAAGAGTGATCCAGATAGGCTTTGCATGTTACCTTAAGATGGAGAACAATTTTAATAGTTCAATTACTTACTGGAACTTCCTTCTATTGTAAAGCAAAACACAAATATTATTAAAATACAAGTTACCACATTTGAGAATAAACAAGTTAAGGGAATATTTCAGATGGCTTCACCATTCAGACTGGATCAGAATTCAGATTCAGGAAAACGGAGAGGGTGCAGCGTGTGTGTTTTCATTAATACTGGGTGGTGCATGGACATTGGGATTACGTCAACCTCCTGCTCTACTGCACCATTCAATTAAATGCAGACCCTTCTATCTTTCCCAAGAGTTCTCATCAGTTGATTCTCAACTAAGTTTATATCATTCCTGATGTCGATGACAAACAGGCACTTGGAGAGCTGTATGATGTAGTCAATAAACAAGACGGCTCAACTGGACCCACTACAAATCTTAGTCAGAGACTTTAATCAGGTCTGACTCAAGAAAACCCTGCGCAACTACCACCAGCATTTAACCTGCTGAATCAGAAGTCCATCACTCCTACTCCAAAATAAGGAAGGCCTACCATTCTTTCCTGAGACCACATTTTGCTAAGTCGGATCATCTAGCTTCATACAGACAGTGCCTAAAAAGAGAGGCTCCGGAGATCAAGATAGCTAGAAGGTGGTCACAGGAGGCTGAAGAAGGATTGCAGGACTTCCTTGATTCAGCAGATTTGGCAGTGTTCAAGAACTCAGCTGAGGACCTGAGTGATTACACCAGGGCTGTCACAGACTTTATGAAAACACCTGTGGACGAGTGTATTCCCACCAAATTGTTCAGGGTTTTCCCCAACCAGAAGCCCTGGATGAATAATGAAATCCAGAGCCTGCTGAGAGCCAGATCTCAGGCATTTTAAGTCTGGAGATCCTGATCACTACAGAAAGAGCTATGACCAGCGGAAAGCCATCTCCCAGATGAAGTGGAATTTCCTGATAAAAAGTGAAACCACGAGGGATACTAAACAGCTGAGGCAGGGCATCAATGACATAACCTTCCACAAAAATCCAGTCTAGTAGATAGAAAACCTTCACTCCCTGATGAACTCAATTGCTTCTATGTCTGATTCAACCACAAGAACAAGGAAGAACCACCACTGCACAGCTCCATGTTCCCAATGATACTCTCCTGTCCGTATCGGAGGATGATGGACAAGCTGCCTTCAGGATAGTGGATCCAAGGAAAGGATCCTGTCTGGACGGCGTACTTAGCCAAGTATTAGATACCAGTGCTATCCAACTTCCCACTGTATTCAAGATATCTTCAATATCTCACTCTTGCAGGGTGTATACCCACCTGTTTCAAACAGGCATCTACTGTACAAGAGCATGGTAACCTGCCTAAAAGACTATCAACCATCTGTTCGAATTCGCCTATCGTAGCAACAGGTCTACAGCTGATGCAATCTCACAAAGCCCTGGCTCTGCACAAAGCCCTGGAACACCTGGAAAGCAAAGATGCATACATCAGGATGCCTTTTTTTAAACTACAGTTCAGCATTTAGCACCATCATTCCCTTAGAAATGATCGGCAAACTCCATGAACTGGGACTCCACAACCCACTTCATAACTGGATCCTTGATTTCCTCACCGACAAACCACAATCAGTGAGGATTGGTAAGAACATCTCCTCCACAATCTCCTTCAGTTTTGGGGCACCACAAGGCTGCATTCTTAGCCCCTGGTCTACTTGCTTTACAATTATGACTGTGTGGCTCGGTAGAACAACACACCATCTACAAATTTGCAGACAATACCATGATAGTGGATGGTATAAAAAGGAGCAATGAATCAACATACCAGAGGGAGATTAAAAACTTGGCTGAATGAAGCACCAACAAAAACCTTGCACTCAATGTCAACAAAACCAGCAAGCTGATTGTTGACTTCAGGAAGGGAAAACCAGAGGTGTATGATCCAGTGATCATTGGGGGATCAGAGGTGTAGAGGGTGAGCAAATTTAAGTTCTTGGGAGTCACTACCTGGGAGGATCTTTCCTAAACCTAACACACTATGGCATCCTGAGGAAAGCACGTCAACACTTCCACTTCCTCAGGAGTTTGCAGAGGTCTGGTATGACATCGGAACCCCGGTAAATTTCTAAAGATGTGAGGCGGAAAATGTGCTGACTGGTTGATTCACAGTCTGGTAGGGGAACACCATACATCAGCAAAAAGTATTGGATAAAGCCCAGGATATTACAGGTAAAACTCTCCCCACCATCGAGAACATCTACAGGGAAGATTGCTGTCGGAGAGCAAGGATCCACACCACCCAGTGCAAACTCTGTTCTCAGGAAAGAGGTATAAGTGCCACAAGAATCACACCACCAGGTTCAGGAACAGCTGCTAACCCTCCACCATCAGATTCCTCAACAACAAACTCCATCAGGAACTCATTTAAGGACTCTTACTTTTGCACTTTTGTTTTTTCCCCTCTCTGTTTACATTTCTTTAATTGTTTATGTGCACATCGTGTTCAGTTTTTTTTGCACTACCAACAAGTGGTAATTCTGCCTTGCCTTGCAGGAAAAAGAATCCCAGAGTTGTATATGATGTCATGTACGTACTCCGACAATATATCTGAATAAACAGAGAAAAGATTTCAGTGCTCACAGATTCCTGAAGAAAGCAGGACAGATTTTGAAGGTATTTTCATTTAAAGTTTGGACATAGAAAACAAGAGCAGTAATGTACCTGGTTCACACCACCAGGTTCAGGAACAGCCGCTTCCCCACCAACATCAGATTCTTCAATGACAAAATCAATCAGGGACTCATTTAGGGACTCTTACTTTTGAACTTTATTGTTGGTTTTAAATTCTCCTCTCTGTATTGCAGTTTACATTTGTTTATTTGTTTACATGTATACAATAATTGGTGATTCTGCTTGCCCCACAGGAAAAAAGAATCTTAAGAGTTGTATATGATGCCATGTATGTACTCTGACATCAAATCTAAATTCTGGAAAAAAACTGTGTAAAACTCTTAATAAGACAGTCAGAATATTGGATATGTTGAATCAGCTAGGTGCATTTTAAGCTTGCTTGCTTCCTGTCTATTGGATATGTTGAATCAGCTAGGTGCATTTTAAGCTTGCTTGTTTCTTGTCTATTGTATAGGCTTTGAAGACCACAAGATATAGGAGCAGAAGTAGGCCATTCCACCTGTTGAGTTTGCTTCACCTTTCTGTCATGAGCTGATCCATTTTCCCACTCAGCCCCACTTCCCTGTCTTCTCTCCATAATCTTTTATGCCCTGACTATTTACTTTTCAATCTTTGCCTTAAATATATCCCAATACTCAGTCTCCACAGCTGCCAGAAATTCCAGAGGTTCACTACAGAAGTTATTCTGCATCTGTTTTAAATGGGCGCCCTTCAATCCTGAAGTTGTGCCCTCCTGTCCTTGGCTCCTCTACCATAGGAAACAACTTTGCTACATCTACTCTGTCATGCCTTTCAACATTTGAAATATTTGAGGTGTCTTCCCCCCCCACCCCCTCCCATTCTTTCGAACTCCAAGGAGTACAGTCCAAGAGCCGACAAATATTCTTCATATGCCAATCCCCTCACTTCAGGAATCATTCTTGTAAATCTTCTCTGAACCTAAAATGCCGGCTCATTCTTCCTTAAATAAGGAGCCCGAAACTGTACCCCATACTCCAAGCAAGGCCTCATTAATACCTTATAAAATCTCAACATCTCATCCCTACTCTTGTATCCTTTTCCTCCAGATATGAATACCAACATTGCATTCTCTTTCTTCACCACCAACTCAACCTGAAGGTTAACCTTTAGGGTATCCTACACAAGGACACCCAAGTCCCTTTGCACCAGACTTTTGAATTTTCTCCCCATCTAAATAACAGTCTGCTGTCTACCTCTTCTACCATACACCCTCCAACACTGTATTTCATTTGCCACTTTTCTGTCCATACTCCTAATCTACCCGTCTCTCTGTGGCCTCACCGTTTCCTCCTCACTATCTGCCCCTCCACCTATCTTTGTTTCATCTGCAAACTTGGTCACAGAGCCATTTATTCTGCAATTCAAATCATGAACATACAACTTAAAAAGATGTGGCCACAACAGTAACCCCCTGTGGTACACCACTGGTAACCATTCACCAACAAGAAGACAATCCTTTTATTCCCACTCTCGATTTCCTACTGATCAGCTAATGCTCTACCCACACTGGTCTCTTACCTGTAATTCCATGGGCTCTCATTTTGTAGAACAGCCTCATGTGCAGCACCTTGTCAAAGGCCTTTTAAAAGTCCAAATAAACAACATCCACTGCATGTTCTTTGTCTAGCCTGCATGTGGTTTCCTCAAAAAATTGCAGGAGTTTTGTCAGGCAAGATTTTCTCTTCAGAAAACCATTCTGACTTTGGCCTATCTTGTCAAGCACCATCAGGTGCTCTGTAACCTCACCCTTGACAATCAACTCAAACAGCTTCTGAACAACTGTTAGGCTAACAGGTCTATACTTTCCTTCCTACTGCCTCCCTCTTTAAAATAGCAGAAGAGCCTATTGCTTCTTGGAAGATTGCTTCTTGTGCCTCCACAATATCTCTAGCTACTTCTTTCAGAACCAGAGGGTGCATTCCATCTGGGCCGGAGACTTATCTACCCTTCGACCTTTCCGTTTCCCAAGCACCCTCTCTCTGGTAATCGTGACTGCACTCACCTCTCTTACCCGACACCCTTGAAATATCAGTATACTGTTCTCGTTTTCCACAAGAAATCATTCAGTTCCTCTGCTATTTCCTTGACTTCCATTATAATTTCTACACTGTAATTTTCTTTTTTTTTAATTTTTTTTTATTTTTCACACTATAAACCATATTGACCAAGATACATAGACACTTTTCTTCTTAAATATATAGTCATTTTCTCCCCCTTTTTCCCCCTCCCTTCCCTCCTTCACTCACTCCCTTTCCCATTTATTTAAAGTTCAATCTATAAGATACATTAAACCCGTTAAACAATGTTGTCACTTAATAAAAATAAACAAGAAATTTTACTGACTCAGTTCTTTTCATTATCTTCTCCTTCTGTCATTTTAGGTGGTAGAAGTCCACGGTAGGATTTCTCTATTGTGTTTCATGTATGGCTCCCATATTTGTTCGAATATTGTAATGTTATTTCTTAAATTATATGTTATTTTTTCTAATGGAATACATTTATTCATTTCTATATACCATAGTTGTATTCTCAAGTTATCTTCTAATTTCCAGGATGACATATACATTTTTTTGCCATAGCTAGAGCTATCATAACAAATCTTTTTTGTGCTCCATCCAAATCGAGTCCAAATTCTTTGTTTCTTATATTACTTCGGAGGAAGATCTCTGGATTTTTTCGTATATTGCTTTTTGTGATTTTATTTAATATCTGGTTTAGATCTTCCCAAAATTTTTTAACTTTCTCACATGTCCAAATTGCATGAATTGTTGTTCCCGTTTCCTTTTTACAGCGAAAACATCTGTCTGATACTATTAGGTCCCATTTATTTAACTTTTGAGGTGTGATGTATAGCCTGTGTATCCAGTTATATTGTATCATACGTAACCTCGTGTTTATTGTATTTCTCATAGTTCCGGAGCATAGCTTCTCCCATGTTTCATTCTTTATCTTTATATTTAGATCTTGTTCCCATTTTTGTTTAGGTTTACCATTTGTTTCCTCGTTCTCCTTTTCTTGCAGTTTGATGTACATGTTTGTTACAAATTTTTTGATTATCATTATGTCTGTAATCACATATTCAAAATTGCTTCCTTCTGGTAACCTCAGACTGTTTCCTAATTTGTCCTTCAAGTAGGTTTTCAGTTGGTAGTATGCAAACATTGTATCATGAGTTATATTATATTCATCCTTCATTTGTTCAAAGGATAATAATTTATTTCCCAAAAAACAATTTTCTATTCTTTTGATCCCTTTTCTCTCCCATTCTCTGAAGGAAAGGTTATCTGTTGTGAAAGAGATTAGTTGATTTTGCGTCAATATTAGTTTTGGTAGTAGGTAATTTGTTTTATTCCTTTCTACATGAATCTTCTTCCAAATGTTGAGCAGATGATGTAATACCGGTGAATTCCCACATTGCACCAATTTTTCATCCCATTTATATAGTATATGTTCAGGTATCTTCTCCCCTATTTTATCTAGTTCTAATCTTGTCCAATCTGGTTTTTCCCTTGTTTGATAAAAATCTGATAGGTATCTTAATTGTGCGGCTCTATAATAATTCTTAAAGTTTGGTAGTTGTAAGCCTCCTTGTTTGTACCATTCTGTTAATTTACCTAGTGCTATCCTCGGTTTCCCCCCTTTCCATAAAAAATTCCTTATTATTTTATTTAACTCCTTGAAGAATTTCTCTGTTAGGCATATTGGTAATGACTGAAATAGGTATTATATCCTTGGGAAAATGTTCATTTTAATACAGTTTATCTTTCCTATCAGTGTTAGTGGTAAGTCTTTCCAATGCTCTAAGTCGTCTTGTAATTTTTTCATTAATGGATGGTAATTGAGTTTATATAGATGGCCGAGGTTTTTATTTAGTTGTATACCTAGGTACTGCATTGCTTGCGTTTGCCATCTAAATGGGGATTCTTTCTTAAACTTTGTGAAATCTGCATTATTCATTGGCAGTGCTTCACTTTTATTTGCGTTGAACTTGTACCCCGACACTTCTCCATATTCCTTCATTTCCTATGTAATTCTTTTATTGATATTTTTGGTTCTGTTAAGTATATTATAATGTCATCTGCAAATAGACTGATTTTATATTCCTTCTCTTTTATTTTTATCCCTCTTATTTCATTTTCTGTTCTTATCAGTTCTGCTAGTGGTTCTATAGCTAACGCGAACAGTGAGGGAGATAGTGGACATCCCTGTCTTGTTGATCTGCTTAAGTTAAATTGTTTTGTTATATATCCATTTACTGTCACTTTCGCCAATGGCACCTTATATAATGCTTTAATCCAATTAATATATTTCTCTGGTAGTCTGAATTTTTGTAGTACTTTGAATAAATAATTCCATTCTACTCTGTCAAAGGCCTTCTCTGCGTCTAAAGCAACCGCTACTGTTGGAGTTTTATTTCCTTTTACTGCATGAATTAAGTTAATAAATTTACAGATATTGTATGTTGTTCGTCTTTTTTTAATAAATCCAGTTTGGTCTAGATTTACTATTTTTGGTACATAGTCGGCTAATCTGTTTGCTAATAGTTTAGCTATTATCATATAATCTGTGTTAAGTAAAGATATTGGTCTATATGACGCTGGTGCAAGTGGATCTTTCCCTGTCTTTGGTATTACTGTAATTATTGCTGTTTTGCATGAATCTGGTATGCTTTGTGTTTTATCAATCTGGTTGATTACTTCCAGAAGGGGAGGAATTAATAAGTCTTTAAATGTTTTATAGAATTCTATTGGGAATCCATCCTCTCCTGGTGTTTTATTGTTCGGTAGTTTTTTTATTATCTCCTGTAATTCTTCTATTTCAAATGGTTTTATTAATTTATTTTGCTCCTCTGTTTGTAATTTTGGTAGTTAAATTTTAGTTAAAAATTGATCTATTTTGTCTTCTTTCCCTTCGTTTTCAGTTTGATATAGTTGCTTGTAGAATTCCCGGAAGTTTTCATTGATCTCTATATCATGGCTAATGTGATTTATGGTGTGAAAAATAAAAAATTTAAAAAGAGAGAAAAAAAAAGTTTTCATTGATCTCCATTGGATTATATGTAATTTGTTTGTCCTTTTTCCTTAATGCCAATACCATTCTTTTAGTTTGTTCTGTCTTAAGCTGCCACGCTAGAATTTTGTGCGTTTTTTCTCCTAGATCAAATTTCTGTTTTGTCTTCATTATGTTCTTCTCCACCTTATATGTTTGTAGTGTTTCATATTTTATTTTTTTATCTGCCAATTCTCTTCTTTTAGTTGTATCTTCCTTTATTGCTAATTCTTTTTCTATATTTGTTATTTCCCTTTCCAACTGTTCTGTTTCCTGATTGTAATCCTTCTTCATCTTAGTTACATAACTTATTATTTGCCCTCTGATGAACGCTTTCATTGTATCCCATAGTATAAACTTATCTTTCACTGATTCTGTATTTATTTCAAAGTACATTTTAATTTGTCGTTCAATTAATTCTCTAAAATCCTGTCTTTTAAGTAGCATGGAGTTTAATCTCCATCTATACATTCTTGGAGGGATGTCCTCTAGCTCTATTGCCAATAACAGGGGTGAGTGATCCGATAATAGTCTAGCTTTATATTCCGTTTTCCTAACTCTCCCTTGGATGTGGGCTGATAACAGGAATAGGTCTATCCTTGAGTATGTTTTGTGTCTACCCGAATAATATGAATATTCCTTTTCCTTTGGGTGTTGTTTCCTCCATATATCCAAATGTTGCATTTCTTGCATCAATTTAATTATAAATTTGGTTACTTTCTTCTTTCTGTTAGTTTTTTTTCCCAGTTTTATCCATGTTTGAGTCCAAATTAAGGTTAAAATCCCCTCCTATTAGTATGTTCCCTTGCGTATCTGCTATCTTCAAAAAGATATCTTGCATAAAATTTTGATCTTCTTCATTCAGTGAATATACATTGAGTAAATTCCAAAATTCTGAATATATCTGACATTTTATCATTACATATCTCCCTGCTGGATCTATTATTTCCTCTTCTATTTTGCTTGGTACATTTTTATTGATTAATATAGCTACTCCTCTGGCTTTTGAATTATATGATGCTGCTGTTACATGTCCTATCCAATCTCTCTTTAATTTCTTGTGTTCCACTTCAGTTAGATGTGTTTCTTGTACGAATGCTATATCAATTTTTTCTTTTTTCAGTAAATTTAACAGTTTCTTTCTTTTGATTTGGTTATGTATTCCATTAATATTTAAAGTCATATAGTTCAACGTAGTCATTTCATACTTTGTTTATCTTTCCTTTCCGTTTCCTCATCACCACCTTCCCTTCTTATCCATTTCTGCTTTCTTTTTTTGAACACAATATAAGACAACATTTCTAAAACATAAAATATTTCCACTATTCTCATATCTAAAATTCCATTAACCCCAATAGTCCCTCCCCTTTCTGTGTTGCCCTTTGTCGGGCAACCACATCTCCCCTCTCCATTTGGATTTGCGAATTCACTCGCAAGCGTCAACTGATTTCTCAGTGACTGTAATTCTTCCCCAGCCAGCCCCCCCCCAGAAAAGATTTTAATCTTCATATAAAACAAAGGTCCCTCTCTTAATTCCCTCCTTACTTCCTTTCTTCCCTTTCTTTCCCTTCTTAGATCTTACTTCTCCTTTCTTCTTTTTTATATATAGTTCGTTGTCATTTTTGTTCTTGTTACATCTCTTCATCTCTCTGTCTGTTTTGTAGTTGTTCTGCAAATTTTTGTGCTTCTTCCGGATCCGAGAATAGTCTGTTTTGCTTCCCCGGAATAACTATTTTAAGTACTGCTGGGTATTTTAACATAAATTTATAACCTTTCTTCCATAGGGTTATTTTTGCTGCATTAAACTCCTTCCTCTTCTTCAGGAGTTCAAAACTTATATATGGATAGAAAAAAATTTTTTGACCCTTGTATTCCAGTGGTTTTTTGTCTTCTCTTATTTTCTTCATTGCCTTCTCCAATATATTTTCTCTTGTTGTATATCTTAGGAACTTTACTAGAATGGATCTTGGTTTTTGTTGTGGTTTAGGGGCTAATGTTCTGTGTGCCCTTTCTATTTCCATTTCTTCCTGTAATTCTGGTCTTCCTAGGACCTTGGGGATCCATTCTTTTATAAATTCTTTCATATTTTTGCCTTCTTCATCTTCCTTAAGGCCCACTATCTTTATATTGTTTCTTCTATTATAATTTTCCATTATATCTATCTTCTGAGCTAACAGCTCTTGTGTTTCTTTAACTTTTTTTATCAGATTCTTCTAATTTCTTTTTTAAGTCATCTACTTCCATTTCTATGGCTGTTTCTCGTTCTTCCACCTTGTCTACTCTTTTTCCTATATCTGACATGATCATCTCTAATCTATTCACTTTTTCTTCTGTACTTTTTATTCTTTTTATTTCACTGAACTCTTGTGACTGCCATTCTTTTACTGTTTCCATATATTCTTTAAAAAAATATATATCCATGTACTATCCCTTCCCTTCATCTTCCATTTCTCTGTGTTCTTCCTCCTCTTCTTCTGAGTCCACTCCAGGATCTGTGTCCTTTACCTCTGTCTCTTCTGGTTTTCTTGTTGGGTTGTTTGTTTTATTTTGTTGGGTATTTTTGGTCTTCTTATTTTTATTAGAAGTGTCTTGATGTTGGTCTTCTTCCTCTGGGTTGGTCATCTGTTGTTTCTTTGATTTCTTATTTTTACTCTCTTCTTTCTTGCTCTCGTTATTTTCTATGTTTTCTTCTTGCTGTTGTGTTGTAGTTGTCTGTTTCAGCTGTGGAGATCTACTCTTCAGCTGGTCCCCCCTCCCGTCGGTGTTGTTTTTGTCATGCGCGGTTGCGCACTTTTGTTTGGCTCCGTGAGCCATTTTTGTAGTCCCGAGTTCGGGGCTTCAACTGACCTCAGGGAGCAGGCTTCTCTCTCCACGGCGGGCCTCCTCGTACAGGTAAGGCCTTCACCTTCTTCTTCCGACGTCTTTCCTTCTTCTTTTCTTCCCGTTGTTTTTGGTTTTTCTTTCTTCGCTGCCATTTTCTCCACACTTTTACTTTCACTTTGTTTTGGTTTTTATGTTTGTGCCTTTGCTTTTTCTCTATCTTTTTTAAACTTTTCTGGAGAGGGCTGGAGTTCCCCAACTGGCCACTACTCCATCACGTGACTCCTCTACACCGTAATTTTCTACGCTTGCCTCTTTTTTTATTCTATATACTTAAAACTTTTGGCATCCTTTTTTATATTATTTGATAGCCTCCTTTCAGTTCATTTTTTCCTTCCTAATGACCTTCTTAGTTACCTTCTGTCTGACTTTAAAAGTTTCCCAGTCCTCCATCTTTCCACTAATTTTTGCTTCCTTGTATGTCTTTCCTTTGCCTTTACTTTGGCTTTGACTTCTCTTGTCAGCCACAGTTGTGTCAATTTTCCATTCAAATGTTTTATTTTTTTTAAGAACATAACACTCTCATAAACTCCAGTCATTGCTGCTCTGCTGACCTCCCTGTTAGTGTGCCTTTGCATCAGCTTTTACCAGTTCCTCTCTCATTCCTCTGAAGTTGCCCTTGTTCCACTGACATCTCTATTTTGTTTTACCCTCTCAAACTGCAGGGAGAATTCTATCATAGTATGATCACTGCCTCCAAAGGATTTCCTAACCTTCAGCTCCCTTGTCAACTCTGGTTCATTACACAATACCCAATCCAGAATTGCCATTTCCTTGACTGGCTCAACCACAACCTGTTATAAGAAGTCATCTCATAGGCATTCTACATATTCTCTCACTTGTGATCCAGCCCCAACCTGGTTTTCCCCAATCTACTTGCATGTTAAATCATCCATGCTCACATCGCCCTTCTGACATGCCTCTTTTATTTGCTATTATAATTTGTTGTCCACATCCCATCTACCGTTTGCCAACAGTGTCTTTTTATCCTTGCCATTTATGAACTCAACCCACAATGATTCTATATTTTCTAATCCTACGTCACCTCTTCATAATGAGTTAATGTTATTCCTTAACAAAAGCCAACACCACCCCTCAGCTTATCTGCCAATACTTTTGAAATACTGTATCCTTTGACACTCAGCTCCCAATGACATCCATCCTTTAGCTTCAACTCTGTGATGACCACAACATTATACCTGCAAATCTGTAGCTGTAACTGTAAGGTCACCTACATATTTATATTTAAATACAAAACCTTTAGCCCTTTGTCACTTTTTTGACTCTATGTCCTTGTTGCATTGCAACTCATAGGTACTTTCGCCCTATCTGGCTGACCTTCCACACATACTCCCAATCAGCTGCCTCGACTGTACGCCAACCACCTCTTCCTGACTCTTCAGTTTGTTTCCCAACCCCTTGTCCCCACCCCCCCAACTCTCTGCCAACAGCATCAGCTTACCTTCTTGTCAGGATATCCAGTTCAGGTGCAACTTGTACAGGTCACCCCTTCCCCAGAAAAGGTTCCAAAGATCCAAGAACTTGAAAACCAGCCCCATCTCTTCAGCCACTCATTTGCACTATATTCCTGTTCTGACCTTCCCAAGCTCGTGGTACCGAGAGTAATCCAGAGGTCCTACTTTCCAATTTCCTTTTTACCCCTCGCACAGAGTGTAGTTGATATATGAAAATGCACTCAGAAATTATGGAATCAGAGAATTATTGTGTTCAACACATTTAGACAGATATTTGAAAAGGCAAGGCAGAGAAAGATACACCCCAATACAGGCAAATGGGATAAGAGAAGATGGGCAAAAATATTGGCACGGACGTGGTGGAATTTAGGTCTTGGTTCTCTGCTGTACAAACTTATAACTAAGTCTAACTCATTATCAGTCCTATTTTCTTCTGCTTACTCCCACCACAGGAAACAGCCTGCCTGGTGGTTCACAATTCCAGCAACAGATTCAATTAGAGAAGCACCATGGTTTGCACAACATTATTTAAAGCACCAGCAACAAATGTTCCAACCTGTCATACTTTCTCCCCGTGGCTCCCTGGGTTTTCTCCAGGGTGCTCCAGTTACTCCCCATATTCCAAAGACGTACCGGGTTAGTAGGCTGATTAGTCACTATGTATATTTAGGTAGCACAGGTTCAAGGGCTAGAAGGCTTTTTAACCACGCTGAACCTATAAATTAAATTAGAATCTCAAATGCTCTCTCCATGAACTTTGTGCCCTATGACGGTTTAGATTTTTCATGAATGGTCCAGTTTCCTCCCACCTCCCAAGGATGCGTTGATTAATTGATCATTGCAAGGTTATGTCTGGTTTCAAGTGGATAGTAAAAGAATCAGTCCATGGACAATCGATAATAGGGAAGTGGGGAAATGCAAATGATGAGAAAACTAATTTGCTCCATACTCACCCCTCACTTTATATTTAAACACTTCTGTATTTGACTTTTTTTTTAAACTGGCAATAAACGATTCTGACTGTACACCTATCAATGTGTCTCATTTATCACCTTCAACACTCTGGAGAAAAATCACTAGTTTGCCCAAGCCTTTCCCATAAGTCACATATCCTTCAACAACTTTAGTAGATCTCTTTTAACCCTTTCCAACCTCTGCACATCTTCCTATGATGTCACACTGTACTCAAAATGCAGCTTAACCAATGTCTTATACTCGAGATCTTGCCCAATAAACCCAAGCCTTCTTCACCATTCTATCTACTTGTGTGGCCATTCTCAAGGATCTATGTTCATGAACAAGAGGAGGGGGAGTTAAAAAGCAGTGGGAGAGGTAGATGCTCATTTCAATCTCTCCATTGGCTAATTAGCTGAAGCCAATAAAGGAAGCTCAAACAGAGCAGCCAGTATGTGAGTAGGGAGCTGGAAACTTTGACTCAAGAGGCCCACTGTGTGAGTGGGAGTTGGAGGCTTAGTGAGCAGAGACTGAGGACGTACAAAAGGTAAGGTCAGGTAAAATTTTGCATCGCAACAAAGAGTAGGTAGTGGGGTGACAACTAGGGCAGCAGTGTGCTCCAATTGCAGGATGTGGGAAATCTAAGAGAGCACAATTGTCCCTGATGACTATAGCTGCAAGGGGTGTATCGAGTAGCAGCTCCTTACAGACGATATTAGGAAACTGACGCTGGATGAACTCTCGATCATGAGGGAACCAGACATGGCTATAGACAAGAGCTTACCTGGTTTTTCTGTGCCTCATTTCCACTCTCACTTTTTTTTAAAATGTACAAAACAATCAAAATTGAAAAAAAAAGCAAGTACAGCTTTTCCCTAACTTAAGACCATCCATACATACGACCAAAAAGAATACTGTACTGTAGCCGCACGCTAAAGAAGGCACACACACGTAGTGCAGTCAGGTTAAACTCTGAGTTTTATTAGGATTCAGACCATATCTGCACTGTTCCCACCATGTCCCCCCTTAGCTGACATCACACCAGCATAATAAAAGTGGGTTTCCCACACGTGGATACTTTCCTGAATAACAATGGCCTTCTTCCCTGTGTGCTGTCCCTGTCTGTTGGCTGCGCAACAAGGAGAGCACCATTTTGGGGTTGCTGCCCTTGTTGTTCACCTGCCAGTTCGCTTGTTGGGGCCAGTACCGCTGTGCGGGCTGCTGGCCTTTGGTTGCGCTCGCCACCCGGACTGCTGGCTCGATCGCCGCAACCGCAGCCCGCAACAGTACAATTTTTGAAAAATAAAGAGAAAAATATATGTAAATATGAATATTACACTTAGCGTACGTCCATCAGTGCTAACAGCTGTGCATATGATAGTGACCGTCAGACGATAAACTGGCATTGTGTACATCACTGTATCTCTCTCAGTTCTTGCTTTCAGTTGCTATTCGGTAAGCGCACGTTATTCAATTAAATCTAACAAATTTTCGTGCTGGATTTGACCATTATTGTATTAAACCCCAAAGGATGCTCTACAGGTATATGACTTCTACATGCCATACATCCCACTTGCATCCATTTCGGGATCTGTCCATTCAGTCAGAATGGAACTCGGACATATGTCAGGGAATATATGTATAAGCAAATGCTGTGGAAAATTAAAAGTACACAAAACTGGACATGCCATTTCATTTTGGAATGCATGTGAACAAGTGGGAGCATTCAATGATTATTGGACAATAATAACATTAATTTTTACAAGATTAAGGAAGGAGTTGCTGCACACAACTAACAGAAACTCAACATTATGGCATGTGTCACACAAATGGAAATAAATAATCATCGACAGTCAAGAGTCTAACCACTTTCCTTAATGCTTATCTGCATTTCCAATGATAAATACCCACCACTGACACTTTAAAAGTATAAACATAAATAACGTGGCAGGAACATCAAGCTCGAGGCTGGGTATCAAGCAGCAAGTAATTGCAAGGGATTACCAAGACAAAGGAAACACTTCAAAGATGTTCTCAAAACCTCCTTTGAAAAAAGTCAATGAAATCAAAGAAAGAGCAACCACATTCTTATTCCAAACAAATTTGACTTGCCCAAAGTCTAGGTATGACAAAAGCCGAGCATTAAGATCGTCTGACCTCTGCCTGGTCTGATAAGAAGTGCAGCTAGGAAGTTACACTTTAACAGATATAGAACAGTGCAGCCCAAAAACAGACCCTTCAGCCCACATGTCTGTACTCAACATGATAGCCAAGTTTAAAAATGCTTCTTGCATTTGTGTATTTCATATTTATGCGATGACCTAGGAGCTTCTTAAATGCGACTGCTGTATCTGCTTCTATCATGAACCCGGCACC
This sequence comes from Narcine bancroftii, assembly GCF_036971445.1. Classification (NCBI taxonomy): domain Eukaryota; kingdom Metazoa; phylum Chordata; class Chondrichthyes; order Torpediniformes; family Narcinidae; genus Narcine; species Narcine bancroftii. The sequence continues at coordinate 470,872,394 of NC_091469.1, forward strand.
CCATTCCAGGGGTTAAAAAAACTTGTCCCACACCTCCCAACGCCCCCCCCAACCAATCTTAAAGATACATCCTCTCGTATGTGAAATTTTTACCCTGGGGGAAAAAAAATTATTACTGTCTATCCTATCAATACCTCAATGTTATAAACTTGTATCTCTTTGTAAAGCTTCAACTGGACTTCCTTACTTTTATATTGAGCCTCACCCAATGAAGGCAACCACCTCCTTCCGAAACCACCCTATCTACTTGTTGTCATTTTCAAGGAGCTACAAATCTGAACACCCCCCACCCCCACCCCTTCCACAGATGCCTATGCACTTCAATCCTTTTAAGAGTCCTGTCATTAATGATATACATCCCCCTGCATCTGCCATCCCAAACTGCAACACCTCACACTTATCCAAAATATCATCTGCTATTTCTCTGCCCATTTCCGTAACTAATCAACGTCCTCTCATATTCTTTTGGTGCTTTTACACAGAGATCCTCTAAAGTGGTGAGTCAAAGACCCATGTTTAAAACAGGTCAGGTTGAAGCATTCACATTAAACGAAGAAAATCTGGTTCAGTACAACCTTTTACATAGAGACCGAGCATCTCAGTGCAAAAGGAATCAGGACCTGCAGCTATTGGCGACCTGAGAAGGCTGGAATGCAAGGGCTAACATATGAGGAGCGGTTAACGGCTCTTGAATTGTATTCATAGAAAAATGAGAGATCTCAGAAACATTTTGAATGCTGAAAGGATTCGACAGAGTGTATGTGAATAAGATGTTTCGCTTGGTGGGTGAATCCAGGACAAGAGGGCAGTCATAGAATTAGAAGGTACCCATTTAAAACAGATGATGAGAAATTTCTTTAGTCAGAGGGTTATGGATTTGTGGAATTTGTTGCCACATACAGCTGTGGAGGACTGATCATTGGGGGAGTTTAAGGAGGTGATTGATAGGTATCTAATTGGTCAGGGTATCAAGGGATATGGGGGAAAAGGCTAGAATTTGGAACTAGATGTGAGAACAGTCTAGCTCTGGATGGAGTTGCGGAGCAGACTCGATGGGCCGAATGGCCTACTTCTGTTCCTTTATCTTGTGATCTTGGGAATATCTTGTGCTGAATTTAATTCTCTCACTACCAAAATACTTTCAATGACTTGGTCCTCATGCATGTCAAATCCTTAAGTGAATAGTTTGAAATTTGGGACCACGTACTCTCATTCTCAGAATACTGCTATAATAAACATTAGCACTTAATCTCTATGACTTTCACCATCTTAACAACTCTTGAATTTGTACACTGAGCTCCCCCCACCCCATTTACCAATACTTTCCAAGTCTATACTATTCATTGTGTATATTCACCCTTAACAGTTCTCCAAAGGCAAGGATCTCCAATGGCTGATATCGCCCCCTGGGGAATCGATGGGTCAAGGGGTCAATAAATGCCATGGGGGGGTCAATTGAACTTTTGCAGTGGAAAGCAGGAGTGTATCTCTGGAAAACAGTGGTGGCCAACCTCTCACGAAAGCAGGCCTTGGTGGCCACAATGTTGTATTTGGCTTCGGCCTTTAAATAAGTTGACCACGAATGGAAGGATGGACAGAGCATTACAAAAAGGTGTGTGTTCATCCCCGCCAACCCTCCACCCAGCCCTACCAACCTTCCCCCCACCACCCCCAACCCCCATCCATGCTGCTACCAACCCCCTACCCAACCCGTCTATGGGATTCCATACATGGGGGTCCATGAGGGATCAAGGATTACATGAACGTATCGACGGTCAAAAAAAGTTTAAGGGATGGAGACTAAGAAAGACCAAATGATAGTGGGGATATCAGCTGAAAAAAGTGAACAAAAAATATATCTTCAAATGGTGTAAATCGATGTAATATGAAATCTGAAATAACAGGAGGAAAAAAGGAATTAACTTGCAGACTATCTGAAAATGTTGAAATTGGCAGAATGCAGTCTGCCTAAGTGCCCTTCAATCTTGCATTAAGCTCTATTGAACATGTATTGAAGGAAAGTGAAAGTCCAGACTAGGAGTGAGAATGGAACAGTGGAACAGAGATATGGATTTCTGTAAAATGATTGCTCAATGTGGAAAAATAAACCACACAGTGATTACAAGATTCAATGCACTAAATCAAGCAAAGAATTATTTCTGGGTAAATAATTGAAAATTATATCAAGGGAAAAAGCCATCCTTTCATTTCCATCCATTGAATGCTTAGTAATACACTGGACCCACTTAAATTCACCCATCATCACATTTGATCAATGGCAGATGCCATCTTGCTGGTCCTCCAATCAGTTGGGCCACACAAAAACCTCCATCGGGCTGTTATTAATTCACTACACCATCATACCAGCAAAACACAATCAAACTAAGGGATCAGGGACTCTGTTCATTCCTCTACAACTGGTTTCACGACTTCCTCATCAGTAACCCCAAATGGTACAGCTTGGCAACATCACCTCCTCTTTATTGACCATCAACACAGGGAGAACTTAACACTAGTCTTTACCCTCTTACTCTATTCCGAATACATTTATGATTGTGTTAACAAGTGCAGTTCCAATGCAATTAATAAATTCAAAACAACATCACCTTCGCTGGCTGAATAATGGGAAATGATGGGTCAGAACGCAGGATGGAGATCACGAATCTGTTTGGGTGATCTTGCTCTCAATGTCAACAACATGAGGGAGCTTATTGTGGACTTTAGGAAGGGAGGATGAGGGACCACTCACTTGTATTCATTAATGGGACAGTGATCCTGGGAATCCACATATTGGATTCTCTCCTGGAGCCAGCATGTCAAAGTAACTGTGAAGAAGGTATACTAACTTCTGAGGAAGTAGTCTGAGGAAATCTGGCAGTCATCAAATATTCTATCAAACCTCTACAGGTGTATTGTGGAAAATAGACAGTCTGGTTGCATCATAGCCTGGTTTGGTCATTCAAGTGCACAGGTATGCAGAAGACTGTAGGAAGTATCAAACAGAGCTAAGTCCATCATAGGCTTCTACCTCCAATCCACTGAAAATATCTATGTGAAGTGCTGCCTCAAGAAGGTAGCCATCATCGTAAAGAACCCTCATACCCTGGTCACAACCTCTTCTTGCTGCTACCTCCAGGAAGATGATGTGGAAGCAAAGTATAATAGCTCTGGGTTCAAGAACAGTTTTATGTTTGCAAATAGCTATTAAGCTCTTGAACTTCCCATTTCTACCTTAACTATCAACTATGGTGGGATAACCAAAAAGATATGTCTGCATTACTGCTAACCCCACATTTTTCTTGCACTAACAGTGTAGTGGCCGTGTAGAGGGACAAGCGAGCACACAGCGCAGTATGGCAAACCGTCGCCGGAGCAATTCTTTGGTGGGCGTGCAGAACCATAAGACAGATAGCCAGATACTCACCCATTTAATGGATCGCGTGCATGCGGTGCTGCATGCCAAGTAACAGCACGTTGGTGTATAGAGTCCCCTGCTGGAAGGCATAGGACACCCACAGTGCTTAATTTAATCCTGTCAGTCCCGTGGATCAGCAGTAAGCTCATTATGATGTCCCACCTCGTCCCGTGGAGCCCAGAACATAAGGTATACAAAAGAAGCCTATAAAAGTTATGAATAAAGCAGTCTTGTGTTGACTCAACTGGTGTATGTGTATTGCTTTAGTAGCTCTACTGAAGTAGCTGCTACAATTGGTGACCCCGACCATAAGATTCAGGCAAAGCTTGAATCTAGTTATCACGGAGAGAACTACAGCAGCAGCAGCTGCCACCACGGCAGCAGTTAATGCGGTGGGACTTCACTTGCCTCCTTTCTGGCTTAATTAGGCTGAAACCTAATTTAATCTTCGTGGCATAATGGCAGAGGACACAAAATTCTGGCATGTCGTAGCTGCGTTGGACGCAGCTACCGCATCTAGAGTAAGTGAATTTGTTGCTAATCCCCCCAGTGGAGAACCAGTGCACCAAGTTCCACCAATTTCTCCTGGACACGCTGGAATTGACTATACATGAGAGCAGCATGCGACTTTTAAATATAGAGGGACTGGGTGACAGGAATCCATCTGATCTAATGAATGAGATGCTCACATTAGCGGATGGTCATTCTCATTGTTTACTTTTTGAGACTCTATTCCTTTCCAAACTCCCAGGTCATGTGCCATACCAATCACTAACATGGATTTCCACCATCCCCATGACGTAGTGCGGAAGGCTGACAGGCTCTATCGTACTCCAACGCAAGAGGCTGCTCAAAGCCTACTTACGCAGCAGATCCATCTCCTAAGACCTTCGAGCCTCCTGTATCCGCGGATCAGTCAAAGAAGGATGAACGTGCTGACAGACGGCGAGAATGGTGTTTTTACCATCGCCATTGGGGAAAAAATGCCCATAAATGTGTCCCACCATGTACCTATTACAGAAAAATGTCAGGAAATGAAAAAGCCGGCTGCCAGTAGTGGCCTCGGCAACTGGCACAAGTACCGGCCTATGTATTTTCAAGACAAGGCTAGTAAGCGTAAGTTTCTTGTAGACACAGGTGCTGAGGTCCCACCAACCTATTTTGAAAAAACACAAACAACACCTGGCTCTTCAAGCAGCAAATGGGACTACCATTCCCAGCTGTGGCACATGACGGGTCACGATTTGGATAGGAGGTGCGACATTCCATTGGAATTGCATTTGGCTTCTGTTGCACAGCCCATTTTGGGTACAGATTTTTTTTAAGGTCCCATGATTTGCTAGTTGACATGAGGTGGAGGAAATTGCCACCACTTTTCAAACATACACGTTGGTATGCAGCAAAGGGAGAGTTTCCCAACTCAGGATGCATACCCTGTACAAAGATGCCTACGCTGCCTTGCTCTGGTATTCTCTCTCCTAATTTCAATACGTCCAAAACAGCCCATGGTGCGTCCCATTACATAGACACTTCAGGCCCCCGATTTACACCAGGGTTTGTTGTCTTCCATCTGATAAGCTACGGCAGGCAAGGGCAGAGTTTACTGCAAAGGAGGGATTAGGTATCATTCGGCGCTACAACATTCCTTGAGCATCACTGTTACACATGGTACTCAAGAAAACAGGTGGATGGAGACCCTGCAGCAATTACCGTAGGCTCAATGATATAACTGCACCTGACAGATACCATATGCCTCATATACAAGATTTCGCTGCCCATCTGCACAATTGCCTTGTTTTCTCCAAAGTTGATCTGGTCAAGGGATACCATCAGATCCCAGTCCATAAGGATGACATTCCTAAAACGGCGATTATTACCCCTTTCGGGCTTTTTGAATTTCTTAGGATGCTATTTGGAATGAAAATGCCGCTCAAATCTTCCAGTGGCTTATGGACACTTTGGGCAGGGATTTAGACTTCGCTTACATCTACTTGGATGACATCCTCATAGCCAGTCAGACTGAAGAGGATCACCACCTGCACTTACACTGCCTGTTCCAACGGCTGGAGGAATTTGCCTAGCAAATGTCAATTTGGAAAGTCCACCATCGATTTTCTGGGACACAAGATCACGGCCAATGTTGTCTTTCCCTTATCCAGCAAGGTAGACGCAGTCCATGCTTTTCCAAAGTCTACCACGGTTAAGGGGCTTCAGAAATTCTAGGGCAGGAGAAACTTCCATCACTGGTTCAGTCCAGCAGCTGCTGACATTCTTCAACCACAAAGCACAGAGACTTTACCTGGACAAGAGGCAGAGGTTGCATTTACGACTGCCAAAGACACTTTGGCCAACGCAGCTCTGCTCACCCATCCTAACGCTGACACTTCCTTGACACTTAGCACTGAGTGGGTACAGTTCTTGAGCAGTACGTCGATGGCCATTGCCAACCCCTCGCTTTCTTTAGCCGACAGCTACGGCCATCAGAGATGAAATATAGTGCATTTGATCGGGAACTGTTGGCATTGTATCTGGCCACAAGGCACTTCCAATATGTTTTGGAGAGTCATCATTTCATTGGCTTCACTAAGCCACTCACTTTTGCCTTCAGCAAAATAACAGATCCATGGTGGGCAAGTCAACAGCGTCATTTATCATACATTTGCAAATTCACGACGGACGTGTGACATGTTTCAGGTAAAGACAACATCATCGCGAATATTCTGTCCTGACCAGCTGTATATCATATTCAGGGTGGCATTGATATTCCTGAATTAGCTGATGCACAGGCCATGGACCCCGTTGTTCAGACATACAGTATGGCAATTAATAACATGGACATACAACAGGTGGCATCACAACCTAACCCTACTTTGTGACATCTCTTTGGGCTACCCAAGACCAGTGATTCCAGCATCTTGGAGGCGACACCTTTTTGGCCAGGTACACAGCTTGTCTCATCCGTCCTTCAGAATATCCGTCAAGCTCACATCGAATAAATACATATAGCATGGACTGAAAGAAGACATCGCACTATCGGCCCGCACACGTACGTCCTGCCAGACGGCTAAAATTCAGCAGCACACGAAGGCATCACTTCAGCCTTTCCCAGCGGTACGCAGGCGGTTTGAACACGTGCATGTGGACCTGGTCAGGCCATTGCCAATATCTCAAAACACGAGATACATTCTAACAGTCACAGACCGTTTCACGCGCTGGCTAGAGGCCTCCCCATTGCCATCCAGTTACACAGACATGGGCCAGAGCATTCATTGTCAATTAGATCGCTAGATTTGGCATCCAGACGCACATAACTTCAGATCGCGGAGCACAATTCACTTCTGGGCTATTGACTGCCTTCGCGCGCTTTTGTGGCACACACCTGCACCACACCACAGCGTCCCACCCACAGTCCAACGGCCTTGTAGAATGTTTCCACTGGCAACTAAAGTCCGCACTTAGGGCCTGACTCACCAGTCCCAATTGGGTTGATGAGTTTCCATGAGTTCTACTGGGAGTGTGCACAGCTCCAATGGAAGATTTGTCTGCATTATCTGCAGAGATGGTTTATGGTACAGTCCTTACAGTTCCAGGGGTCATTCATTTTGCATCCAATTCTAACCTAGACGTGCTTCAGCAGCTTCAACATGGTGTCACAATCAGCAAACCTGTTCCTACCAAATGGCATTGAACCCCTAAATTGGATGTGCCCCCACCACTCATTGATGCTGATTTTGTGTTTATATGCAGGCAGGTCCCAGCAGCACCATTACAACGACCGTATGAGGGTCCCTTCTACGTGATTAACAAGGGCAGGGTTGTGTATACTTTGGACAATGGGGGGAGGGGGGCAGTGGCAGCTGTTAAGTGTGGACAGATTCAAGGCAGCCCATGTGGATCCCACTTCACCCATTCAGTGCCCCCAGCCCAGACGGCGAGGGGGTCCACCTAAGATGCATGCAGCTGGTGTTTTAGTTTCTGGCGACAATTTTGGGGGGGTGGGGGTGGTGTCGCTGGCCAAGCGGGCGCACATTCTGTATTGCAAACCGTCGCCGGCGCAATTCTTGGGCGGGCGGGCAGAACCATAAGACAGACAGCCATTTAATGGACTGCACGCGCGAGGTGCTGCGCACTGAGTAATGGCACGTTGGTTTACGGAGTCTCTTGCCAGAAGGCGCAGGACACCGACAGTGCTAAATTTAAAACTGCCAGTCCCGTGGATCAGCAGCCAGCTCATTATGATATCCCACCTCGTCCAGTGGAGCCCGGGACATGAGGTATATAAAAGAAGCCTGTAAAGTCTGAATAAAGCAGTCTTGTGTTAACTAACCTGGTGTGTGTGTGTGTGTGTGTGTGTGTGTGTGTGTGTGTGTATTGCTTTAGTAGCTCTACTGAAGTAGCTGCTTAAACTGTCTATTTACCTACTTATTATCTTTCTCCGGAGCAAGGTCATTTAATGTTTACTATCATAGTTGGTGTAACTTACTTCTGTACTTCTCTTTTACTGCAGTGTTAGGCATTCCTGCATTGTATTTTTGTACAAGACGATACTTATCACCATTATCACTCTAAAGAGCTTTAAAGCTTGCCATTGCTTTAATAAAACTTTTCAAAAACAAAATGCATTTTTTAAAATCCAAAATGCAATGCTGTTTTCAGTGATCTGAGACTTGATAATTGTTAATGACAAATAAAAGATTTAACCCCTCCACCATGTCCTCCTTCCACTAGCTATCCCCATTTCATACTTTCAGTCTTGATAATAGATCCTAGCCCAAAATGTCAACCATTCCTTTCTTCCCATTGATGCAGCACTACTTCCCGAGTTTCTGCAGCACATTGCTTTTCCTCCAGATTCCAGCATCTGCAATCTCACATGTTTCTTCATATAGAACAATCAGGGGTGATCTTATGGAAATATCCTTGGAGAACGTGACAGAAGAGGTGGTGAAATGTTTCCACAAATGAAAAATTCTCAAATGAGGGGATAAAATTACAAATTACAGTCATTTTAAACTGAAATGCACATGAACTTTTACCAGGCAGGTGATGATAAATTCTCTCACCAGGAGGGGAGTGGACCCTACATTATTATGGGTGTTTAAAGAGAAAATAAATAACATTTTGAAAGATCATTGAAAAGATGGTTGTGAGAGAAAAAAGACAAGATCAGCCACGATCTTGAGGGAACCAAGTGGTTCCAGTGTCTCTTTCGTGCTCCGTCTTATTTTACACAAGCACTGCAATCTTAAGATTTTAAACCTCTTGTATGATACACCCAATTCACTGAACGCACTTAAAGTGTAATTTTGTTTAAAATTGATTACTAACCTTTCTGCTTGCTCCACCAAGAGAAACCTTGGGCCGTGTTTTGAAATCACCTTCAAAGCTGAACATGTCTGTGCGTTATCCCATGTAGTAGAAGTTTAGCTCCTAAATAAGAGATTATGTTTTCAATGAAGCAAACACTTCAAAAGATTACAAAATAGATTACAATGTTTAACAGAGAACATGGAAGCAGGCCCTACCCGTTGCCAACCATTAAGAATCAATCTACTAATCCCATCTCCCAGCATACAGCCAAAAGCCTTCCATGCCACAGTATTTCATCTAAATAGTTAAATGGTGACTGAGTACCTACCTCCCCCATCTCATTGTGTGTTCTAGACTTCAACTGCCCTCTGAGTGAAGATTCCTTCAATTCCCCTCCTCCCTGCCTTAAATCTAAGATTATGAATCTTTCTGCTAAAGGGAAAGGTTCCACATTACTTACCATATCCATACTCCATAATTTTCAATACCTCAATCAGGTTTTTCACCCCCTGTCACTCCCCTCTCCCCCAATCTTTTTCACCCCAAAAAACAAACCCAACCTCTCAGTCTCTCCTCAGAACTGAAGCATTGCGTCACAAAGTCCACCCAAGGCAAGGTCCAGGCCCGCAGTGTTACTTCAGCCAAGTTCCAGACAACATCCTCGCCAATCTCCGCAATGTATTAATCCACTCAGCAATGAAATGAATTCCACTCACCATGACAGGGACTAATACATTGCACGACATACCCCTACATCATTTCAATTATGGCATGATAGATAGGCAACTTTAGCTCCTACAAAACCACCCAAGAACGTCAGATAGGGACATCACAATCCTGTGCTCTACAGAAAACAGGATCAACAGAAAACACTGGCGGAACTGCAAGCATTTCCAAATCAGTCAAGTGAACATGAGGTGTTCTAGAGGATTATGAGGTTAGAGAGGCAGTACTTTACATATGTGTGTGTGTATACATAAAGGAAGAAAGATATGGGTCCATATAACCACTTACAGCACAGAACAGGCCAGTTCGGCCCTACTAGGCCGAAGGGCCTGTATTGTTCTATGTTCTATGACCGCTTGTGAGTAAACAATGCATTGCATTCAGGGCACTGAGCTCAATCCTGCGGCTGGGACTCGATCAGAAGGGCATCTGGTTTCTGTGCAATGGGGGGGGGGGGGGGGGGGGATGGGACTATGAGAAGATTTAACGCGTACACAGGGAGAGAGGGAGGGAGCAAACAAAAAGAAAAGCTCGCTCTGTCCAAGTTGGAACAGGCCGTGATGCCAGGGCCAGGGCCTGGGCCAGGGCCTGGGCCGGGGCCTGGGCGGGGGCCTGGGCGGGGGCCTGGGCGGGGGCCTGGGCGGGGGGGGGGGGCGGTGGGGGCGCATTGTCAGTGTGATCTTGCGAGCCTTCACCCCTCATGACTCAGCAGGACGCAGCACAGCGAAAGGTTGAAGAGAATTCAGGCAAGGCGTCGCGTCACGTCCACCAAAGCAGAGCCGCTTGAGAAATCCTCCCACTGCAATATTTAAGGGGGGGGGGCACGGTCATTCATTGGCCAAAAGTTACGGGATTTTGACAGAGCTCCGACCCCCCCCCCCCCCCCCCCCCGGCCCGGGCTCCATCTCCCGCCGCCCGTCCAAGCCCAGCTGCTTTTACCTGACGCACCGCCTGCCGTCCGCAACCGAACCACCACCGCACGGCCGGAAGTCGTCACGCCGCCATCCCCCCCCCCACCACGCACGCACGCACGCTTTCCAACTGGCCCCGCCTCCCACGCCGGAAGTCCGGCCCCACAGTCAGGGCGTCGATGGGCGGCCGAGAGGGAAGCGCGAGAGCGGTCGACGCTTGAATTCGTCGGGTGATGTGTCCGCGGGCCCAGATTCTTCCTCAAGGGGAAAGAGGTCAAATGATATACGTGGAGGATGGGGAAGGGAGGAAGGAAGGAAGGAAGGGGGGAGGGGGGAAGGAAGGAAGGAAGGGGGGAGGGGGGAAGGAAGGAAGGGGGAGGGGGGAAGGAAGGAAGGAAGGGGGAGGGGGGAAGGGGGAGGGGGGGGAGGGAAGGAAGGGGGAGGGGGGAAGGGGGGGAAGGGGGAGGGAAGGAAGGGGGAGGGGGGGAGGAAGGAAGGGGAGGGGGGAAGGAGGGGAGGGGGGAAGGAGGGGAGGGGGGAAGGAGGGGAGGGGGGAAGGAGGGGAGGGGGGAAGGAGGGGAGGGGGGAAGGAGGGGAGGGGGGAAGGAGGGGAGGGGGGAAGGAGGGGAGGGGGGAAGGAGGGGAGGGGGGAAGGAGGGGAGGGGGGAAGGAGGGGAGGGGGGAAGGAGGGGAGGGGGGAAGGAGGGGAGGGGGGAAGGAGGGGAGGGGGAAGGAGGGGAGGGGGGAAGGAGGGGAGGGGGGAAGGAGGGGAGGGGGGAAGCTGGGGAGATGAAGCTCAGGGAGGGGGAAGCTGGGGGAGGGGGGAGAAGCTCAGGGGGAGGGGGAGAAGCTCAGGGGGAGGGGGGAGAAGCTCAGGGGGAGGGGGGAGAAGCTCAGGGGGAGGGGGGAGAAGCTCTGGGGGAGAAGCTCAGGGGGGAAGCTGGGGGAGAAGCTCTAGGGGGGAAGCTGGGGGAGAAGCTCAGGGGGGAAGCTGGGGGAGAAGCTCTGGGGGAGAAGCTCAGGGGGAAGCTGGGGGAGAAGCTCAGGGGGGAAGCTGGGGGAGAAGCTGGGGGAGAAGCTCAGGGGGGAAGCTGGGGGGGAAGCTCAGGGGGGAAGCTGGGGGAGGGGGGGAAGCTCAGGGGAGGAAGCTGGGGGAAGCTGGGGGAGGGGGGAGAAGCTCGGGGGGAAGCTGGGGGAGGGGGGAGAAGCTCAGGGGGGGAAGCTGGGGAGGGGGGAGTAGCTCAGGTGGGTGAAGCTGGAGAAGGGGGGGGAGAAGCTCAGTGGGGGGAAGCTGGGGGAGTGCCAGCGAGCTGGGATTCGAATCTGCTGCTGTCTTTAAGGAGTTTTATGTTCTCCCTGTACCTGCGTGGGTTTCCTCCCACTGTTCAAAATGTGCTGGAAGTTGTAGCTTAATTGGATGTAATTGGCCAGCCCAGGCTGTTGGGGCAAAAGGGCCTCTTATGGTGCTATATGTCTAAATTGGGGAGCAGTGGACTCTTGTCTTGCTGTGTACCCCTTGAAGTGTACCCCTGCAAATGCATTGGAAAGGATACCAACCAACATCTGTATTTCCTTGCTGACTTCCGCACCCTAGCATTAAGGCCCTATTTGCAATGCATAATCCCAGATTCTCAAAGCAAGCAGTCTTTCCTGAACTCAAATGGAAAGAGATTACCAGATTAACAATTCTCTTATAAGATGTCTGGAAGATTGTGATCAAAATCTGCAACTTCCACGTATACTTCCTGCAATTACCTGATGTACATCCCAGTTGAATTAGATAATTAGCCTGCCTTTGAAGTACCTCCTCCTTTTCAATATTTAGATTGTACAATGTCTCTTCTGTGTCTTTTGCTAAGACTCCAACAGGATCTTTTCCTTTGTTTAAAAAAAAGAATGAAAAATTCTCATTTAGTACCTTAGTAATGCTCCACCCAACATGTATACATATTTTGAAATCCCTGATCAGCTTCTCTCCTCTTACTTCCTTTTTACTCCCAATTTCCTTTATACTCCCAATTTGCTGTCATTCTATTTTTTTCACACTCTGCTTTTGAACCTCATTTTCTTTTTTGTAACTCATAGAACATTAGAGCACAGTACAGGCCTTTCAATCCGTGATGTTGTGCTGACCTATGGACTCCTAGTCCACAACAATCTACTTTTTCCCTACCTCACATGCATAACATGTATTTCTTACATTCATGTGCCTATCTCAGAGTCTTTTGAATGTCACTAATGTCCACCACCACCCCAGACAATGAATTCTAGGCACCCATAGAGTAAAAGACTTCCCTCTGACATTCCCCCTGAACTTTCCTTCCCTTACTTTAAACTGATATCCTCTGCTATTTTTACAGTCGCCCTGTTTCTGTGTTTTCACCAGAAATCTTTCATACACCATTTCTCTCTGCCTCATTTTATTCTCCATTGGCAGAGAGTTGGAATACAGGGATCATATTCTGTTTGACTAACAGTTGCTAGTGGTGTTCCACAGGGGTTGGTGAAGGGGCTGCCTCTTTGCACATTATATATTAATGATTTGGATGATAGAATAAGTGGCTTTATGGCTAAGTTTGCAGATGATACAAAGATAGGTGGAGAGCAAATAGTGTTGAGGAAACAGGCTCCAGAAGGACTTGGATTAGGAGAATGAGTGGATAAGTGGCAAATGAAATACAATGTCAGAAAGTGTGTGCACTTTGGTAGAAAAAAATTTAATAGGCACACTATTTTTTAAATGGGGAGAAAATTGAAAATTCCTAGATGCAAAAGGATCGAGGAGTCCTCGTACAAGATAGCCTAAAGGTCAACTTGCAGGTTAAGTTGGTGGTGAAGAAGGCAAATGCAGTGCCGGCATTCATTTCAAGAGAACTAGAACATAAGAGAAGGGATGTTATGTTTTATAAGGCACTGGTGAGATCTCACTTGGACTATTGTGAGAAGTTTTAGGCTCCTGTTTTAAGGAAGAAGGGGTTCAGAGAAGGTTCACAAGGATGATTCCAAGAATGTAAGGATGCTGAGGAATGTTTGACAGCCTGCATTCAATGGATTTTAAGAGAGTGAGGGGGATCACATTTCGTATGTTGAAAGCATTGACAGAGTAAACGTAGAAAGGTTGCTTCCCGTGGTGGGAGAATCCAAGACAAGAGAGCACAACTTCAGGTTTGAAGGACGTCCACTTAGAACAGGGATGAGGAATATGTGGCCACAGGTGGTGCTGGAGGCCTATATACACACAAACGTACATTTATCTTTTTTCTAATGCTTTTGATGTTTGGTTCAAGTAATTGCAAACATTGTTAATTTTTCCAATTAACATTGATAATTCCTCGAAGGTGAATTCTTTAATTGGCACTTCATTAACATCTTCATATAAACATTTTCAATGCATTTCAATGAAAGTTTCATCATTAAAGTTCACTTCAATGCGAAAATAATGCATTGGTGCACATTGTCACAGTCCAAAGTTTGAAATCCCAGATCTTTTCCAATCTCCACAATGTCTTGAGAGACCGATGTAATTTGCACTAGTGGTATCACTTGCATAACACCAAACCACTCTCATGTTGCTTGCAGTCACTTCAAGCCACAATTCATCAATATATTCTTAATGTTATAACCTTTCCAAAACTGAGTTAAAATTATGGGATTCTTCTCCTATTGTAGTTTTGATGGCTTGAGAAAATGTTCGTCACAAATAATAATCCTTGAATGGGGCAATGAAGTTGTGTTAGGAGGCAAGAAAAAAATTTGTTTTGACGTGTTCATCCAACTCAGAAAACAGCAGTTGAATGAGCTGGTTCGTGGTCAAGCAACAATAAAATTTTGAAATTCAAGTTATTATCTCTATAGAAACATTTGGTTGCAGGACAAAAATAGGTTTTGAACCATTCTTCAACCAATTGTCTTGTCACCCAAGCTTTTCTATTTGATTGCCATATTACAGGGAGTCCACTTTTTGCATAGCCTTTGGATTCCCGGAATGGTATACAAGCAGAGGCTTTAATTTGAAGTTCCCAGACACATTTCTGCCAAGTAGAAGAGTCAATCAGTCTTTCAAACCTTTAAAGTCTGTTTGAGATTTTTCTTTTTTGGCTAAAAACATGCATGATGGCATCTTTTTCCAAAACAATACGGTTTTGTCAACATTGAAAATGTTCTCATCTTTCTGGCCTCAATCATTTCTTTTAGTTCAGTCAGAAAGCTTGCAGCTGCATCATTATTAGCCATCACAGACTCGCCGGTAAGTCAAACATTATAGAGCCCCACACGTTTTTTTGAAGTTCTAAAACCAACCATGACATGCTGAAAATGTTTCCCCATCGTTTCTGTTTTCTTCATTTTCTTTTAATGTCCAATAGAGGCTTCATCTTGAATTGTCATTTTACTTAATGGAATTCTTTTCTGGTTGCAATCTTCAGCCCTGATCATTAAAAGGCAATCCATATTTTCTATTGCAGAACTTCTATGTCTAAAAATCACTTCATTCATATAAGATGCTGTTGCCATTCCATGTTCTTTAATTTTATCTTTATTTTTAATTCAATTTTGAACAGATGATTCATTCATGCCTTTGTCTCATGTTGTTTTAGCAAATGATACACAATCTTAATAATTTCCAGTATCTTTTCCATTGTTAGCCATTTACGTTTATTAGGTGTATCACCTTCACTATCTTTCCTTTTTCCACTCATATTGTTATAACAATGCACTTTTATTACAACACAATTGGAAAACACCTGTATTACAGAGCAGCCACAGTCTTCCAGCACAGAGTCTAGAATGATACTAATACAAGGTAAACAATAATGATGTAGAATGATTGCAGTCAAGCCTTAAATTATTGCACTACTGTTGGTAATGCAATACTAATAAAATTTAGCAATTTTGGTCATTAATGTATTAAAATTATAAACCGCGTTATATCAAAACCTGTGCAATATAAAACCGTGTTGTACAGGGTATGCCTGTATATAGAAACTGAAAAAGTCCTCCTGTGTCCCATTATGGCTTTTGCACATTCCTATAATTTTCTTGAAAATGTACTCAAGATTTGGCTAAACCTAAACAATAACACCAGAGGACTTTGAGGCAAATTTAGGCCATTTGGCCCATCAAGTCTCTTTGCCATTCAAATCATGGCTGATACATGGCATTTTCCTGCCTTCTCCCCATAACCTTTGACGTTCTTACTAATCAATAAATATCAGCATAATAAATTTAAAAGTACTTGGAAAATAATTTGCTTCAAGCATAGGTGAAACAATCAGAATGATATGAATCCATTTGCTTAGCTTTGATTTTATAAAAAAGAGAAGTACAGCTCCAGACTGATCAGCACTGAAGTCTTTATCTAAATGCCGCCAGCATTCTCAATTCTTCATTTACCTTTCTTTTCAAAACATTTTTTTATACAGGAAAATTTAGTCCCCAATCCTGCTCTTTTTAAAGCAGCAGTGTTATGAGTGACATAATCCTCCTCCCATGTGGTGAATTGTGCCTGCAGCTTTTTTGATAGGTGTTCTGCATTTATTCAACAACGCCAATGAGAGTCCCTGCAGAAGCTGGTAACCCTGTGATATCTGTCCCTGAGGCCAACATCAGAACATCTTTCAAATGGCTTCAGCCCCTGATGGCGTACCTGGCAGGGTACCAAAAATCTGTGCCAACTAACTAGGTGGTGCACCATGATCAATGCCAGATGCAGGATGGTGCAATACAATTTCTTGCACCAATTGTACCTCACGCCACAAAAATTAGATAATTCAAAGCCTGAAATTTCAGAAATGTGCTTCAGGTGTGGTGTGGAGGTTGGAACTTTCGTCCACTCCACCTGGCTATGCATAAGGATAAGATCTTTCTGGAAATATCTGGGGGACATTCTAAAAGTAAATTACAAAAGTGGATTTTCCACAGGCTCCAGAAGTGTACCTTCAGGGAGACATTGGGGTCAGGAGTTTTAGAATGTCCAAATACCAAATTTCATATGTGAAAGTTGCCTTGGAAGTGTATAGCGGTTTTGTGGAAGTCCGACTCCCAACTAAATTCCACATGATGGAATATGGAAATGCAACACATTCGTTAAGGGGAGTGGCAACTTTGCTTGAATGATAATGGCACACGGTTGGATTAGATCCCTCCCTCCCGCCCTTCGAAATTGACGAACTGTGGCAATCCGTCCCAGCAGGGAAGTTAATGTGATTAAAGAAGTGGGACATGGTGGAGGCAATGTATATTTTCAGTTTTATTTTGAGTTTTAAATTTCTTTTTAACTTAAGTTATTTTTAAATTTCTTATCCTTGATTACTTAGCCTTTTTGGTTGTTTCTATAGGGGTTCTTGACCCCACTGGAATTTGTTTCGATGTAATTTAATTGAATGTATTTTCAGTTGTATGAAGGTGGGGGTGGGAAGGTGGCGGTTGGGGGGATAAGTACAGACTCTGTCTTTAACATGGGGGTGTGGGGGGTAAAAAAATATTATTTTAACAAAAATTTAAATAAATAAATTTTAAAAAAGCAAACAAAAAAAATTTTTTTTAAGACTTAAAAAAAATGAATGTTAAAAAAAGATTGTATTGATTGAATTTTACAAGAATGAAAATTAAAATATTTTTAAAAACAGCAAGTTGATGAGTTCATGGATATTTTCAATCTCTCACTGCTGCAGTCGGAGGTTCCCACCTGCTTCAAAAGGTGCCCACCTGCTTCAAAAGGTGCCCTAGAAGAGTAGTGTGAACTGCCTCAACGACTATCACCCAGTAGCTCTCATCAACTGTGATGAAATGCTTTGAGAGGTTGGTCGTGGCCAGAATTAAGTCGTAAAGACATGGACCCACTGCAATTTTGCCTACTACTACAATCACTCAACCACAGATGCAATCTCACTGACTCTCCACTCAGCCTTGGATCACCTAGACAACATCAGCAGCGACATCAGGCTGCTTTTCATCGCTTACAGCTCAGCTTTCAACACCATCAACCTCTCAGTACTGGTCAGCAAGCTTTGAAACCTGGGCCTCTGTGCCTCCCTCTGCAACTGGATCCTTCCACTTCGGAAGACCACAAACGGTGCGAATCGGTACCAGTGTCATGTCAGCATTGACAGCCATGACAGGTGCACCTCAGGGATGCATGATTAGCCCTCTACTTTCTCTATACACACGACTGCGTGCGTGGCTAGGCACTGGCAGAATCATAAATGGCAATGAGGAAGCGTACAGGGGTGAGATCAGCTAGTTGCGGGGTGTCACAACAACAACCTTGCGCTCAGCGTTAGCAAAGCTAAGGAACTGATTGTGGACTTCAGAAAGGAGAAATTGGGAGAACACAAACCAGTCGTCATCAAGGGGTCAGCAGTGGAAAGGGTAAAGAACTACAAATTCCTGAGTGTCAAAGGAACAGGATCTGCAACCCAACAGCATGAAGTCAATTCTCCAATTTTAAGTAACCCACACATCACTGGTTTTTTTCTCTTACCCACATCCTCTCACAAAAACCCGAGGGGTGAACACATAGAGATGTAGAAAATTATGAGAGGAATAGATTGAATGAACACACAAGAGTCTTTTGCCCAGCGTAGAAGATTCTAGAACCAAAAGTCATAGGTTTAAGGGGAGGGAGGAGAGATTTGATAGGAACGTGAAGGATAACTTTTTTTTATGTGGGATGATGAATATACAGAACAGATTGCAGGAGGAGGTGGTTGCAAGCTGACTGCTTCATTGAAGTGAACAGTGTTGGCAACATGAAGGAGGTGATGTTACCTATCCTCACTGACTGGGATGATAAGGAAGTCGAGTATCCAGTTGCTAGGGTTTGGGGTGTAGTGAACAGTGAGGAAGGCATTCAAAACTTGCAGTAGGATCTGAACCAGCTGGAAAAATTGGCTACAAAATGGCAGATGGGATTTAATGTGGACAAGTGTGAGGTGTGGCACTGGGAGGAATAAGCAAGGGAGGACATACACAGTCTATTTCACTAAGGAGAAATCTAGGAATACAGACCCTGTGTATTCAGTGCCCTCCATAACATTTGGAACAAAGAAACTCTTCCTTTATTTGGCTCTGTGCTCCACAGTTTTACACTTAAAATCAAATAATTCACATGTAATTGAAGTGCACATTCCACATTTTATTATATGTATACATTTTGGTTTGACTATGTAAAATTACAGCACTTTTTATACATAGTCCCCTCATTGCAGGCACCATAATGTAATTGCCAAGGGACTGGTATTCCAAGGAAGATTGGCAGCTGATGACAGAATTCACATCATAATAAAGATCTCCCAAAACCCCTCTCCGACAGATCAGAAGGATTCTTCATGAGGCAGGTATGGGATATGTCAATGACCGCTGACCTCAGAAGACTTCCTGAACAGAAATACAGAGATTACACTGCAAGATGCCAAAGCCATAGAAAATATAACCGGATCATAGTTTGCCAAGAAATATTTAAAAGATCCTGCAGAATTCTGGAAAATAGTCTTATAGACGGATGAGACCAAGGTTAACCTGTATCAGAGTGATGGCAAGAGCAAAGTGTGGAAGCATAAAGAACTGCCCAAAATCCAAAGCATACCACCTTTGCCATGGTTTGCATCTTGCAGTGCATATTCTTAATGTCTGTTCATGAAGTCTTCTGAGGAAAGTAGTCACTGACACATCCAGACTTGCCTCCTGAAGAGTGTTTACAATTTGTAGGGCATACGTTTGGGGATTTGTCTTCATTATGAGGATGATTCTGTTATCAGCAGTGGAGATCTTCCTTGGAATTCCAGTCCCTTTTATCAGCCTCGTAATGACTTCTTTAACTTACATTGGCACCACTCTGGTCCTCGTGTTGAAGATGGCAACTACAGACTTCAAAGGTGATCAAAAGCTTAGAAGCGAGGCAAGCTCTCTTATACCTGAGGACTCACAAACACCTGTGAAGGCAAATGTCCCAAATATTATTGTGCCCTGAAATGAGGAGACTATGCATAAAAAGTGCTGTAATTTCTACATGGTCAAACTAAAATGTATACAAATAACACTGAATAAAGTCTGGTATGTGTTCTTTAATTACATACGAATTGTTGGATTATAAATTTAAACTGTGGAGCACGGGAAAATAAAGGAAAAAAAGTGTTTTTGTTCCAAATATTATGGAGGGCACTGTAAATCTGAAAGCTGTGTGGCAGGTAGATAGGATTTGAAGTGAGCTTGTGTCACCTTGACATTCACAAATCAAAGTATTGAGTATAGGAGTTGGAATGTAACAGTGAATAAGACAGTGCTGAGGCCAAATTTGAGGTACTGCGTGCAGTTTCTGTCACCTAACTACAGAAAATATATCAATTAGATTGAAAGAGTGCAGAGCAGATTTACCAGGATGTTGTCAGAACTTAAGGAGCGGAGTTACAGGGAAAGGTTAAATAGGTTAAGACTATTTACTGGAGGTTGAGGGGAAATACAATAGAGATAGACAAAATTATGAGGGGTTCTGAAAAAATGCAAACAGGCTTTTTCCACGAGGTTAGGTAAAACAGGAATTAAAGGGCGTGGATTAAGGGTGAAAGGTGAAATGTTTAAAGGGAATGCGGGGGAACCTCTTCACATAGAGAGTGGAGAGTGTGGAATGAGTTGCCAGCTGAAGTGGTGAATGTGGGCTCAATTTCAACATTTAAGAAATTTGTATAGGTACATGCATGGGAAGAATATGGAGGGCTATGGTCTGGGCACAAGTCAATGGGACTAAGTAAAATAGTAGTTTGGAATGAACTAGGTGGGCTCAAGGGCCTTTTTCTGTGCTGTAATGTTCTATGGGACATACAACCCAGAGAACTGATCATTAGTTTTGCTGGCATGATGGTGTTAAATGTTGAGCCAGAGTCAATGAACATCAACCTGACGTGTGTGTTCTTATGATTTAGGTGATATATTGCAGAGTGGAGGGCCAGTGAGCTGGCATCTACTGTTGATCTGTTGTGACAGTGGGCAAATGGAAATAGCTGATTTGTTGCGTAACCAGTCTCCCGAAGCACTTCACCATTGTGACTGTAAGTGCCACTGGTCAGTCGTCATTGAGATAGATAATTTGCTTTAAAAATGACTAATCCTGATAGTTATCAACTGACCTCTTAATATCCGACATAGGAAGACCATCATAGGAGCAGAAAATTTTATGATGGCCTTCCTATTGATTAGCCTTATACACAAAATATAAATTTCATGGTAACCCAGAACTAAAGATTACAAGAAATTTTTTAAAAAGTTTTTTTTTAATTTGTATTTGAAATTTACAGTTGGAAACAAACCAACAGATAATTTGAAAAGAAGTTACCCATCCCAGCTTTGTGGTGGAGTGTAGGAGTAGCCACTTGACACATCAGAACGATGCCAGAGCAATCCAGTCAACCCCACTCCCCTGATCTTTGCTGAGCTAAATTATGATCCTGAAGTGGAGTTGTTAGTCTCGCCTCTCAGTTTATTAATTTACATTAGTGGTTCATGCATCATCTGTCAAATTAAATGACATGATTATTGCTGTAAAGTTATTTAGATAACATTTTAGCTTAGATATCAAAAACAAATATTTCTTTTAGTATCACGAAGTGCTTTTTATAATTTTATTTCTTGTATTATTTCCTACTGTGACTTTATTTGATATATTTATTATTCTTCATTGGAATGAATTAGATTGCCTTGTTCAAGAACTGAAATACTTTAATTTTTCACATTTTGTTTGACCGTTTCAGTACATGACTCTGTTTTATTTGGTTAATTTTAATATGTAGTTAATTTTAATAAGTATTTATGGAGACGCAGCATTATGTTTTACTGATGGTTCAAAACAAGAAAGTCTGCAGACGCTGTGACTAGTAAATATACGAAAGTGATGAAGAAGCTCAGCAGGTCCCATAGCATCTCTAGGAGGCAAAGATATGTAACAAACGTTTCAGGCCTGAACCCTTCATCAACATATGAGCCACAAGCTGGCAGGTGCCTGAACAAAAAGATAGAGGAAGGAGGGAAGCATTGGCCAACAGCAAAGAGGCCGTTGTCCATATGAGGCAAAGATACAGTGCCCTCCATAATGTTTGGGACAAAGACACTTTTATCTTTTATTTGCCCATGTGCTTTATTGTTTTAAATTTATGATCAAACAATTCACATGTAATTAAAGTGCACATTCCAGATTTTATTCAAGGTTATTTGTATACATTTTGGTTTGACCATGTCAAAATTACAGCACTTTTTATACATCGCCCCCTTATTTCAGGGCACCATAATGTTTGGGACATTTGGCTTCATGGGTGTTTGTGAGTACTCGGGCATGTTTAATCACTTTTTAAAAAAATATTTATAAGAGAAAAGAAACAACCACGGTTACAAAAAAATGAAATATAACAATATATCTAAATTTAAACATGGTTAAATATAAACTAAAAGAAAACCTACCAAAAAAAAACTCAAAACACCCCCCCAACCTAAAACTACTCCCTTCCTCTATCCTGAACCCCCTACCCACTTGAGAACACCAAACACCATTCATTTAGTATGTGATAAGGAGACCCAGCGGCATTCAAAACCCTATCCTTTAATTTTCAAATTAAAATAATCCTTTTAAATACATAATATTTATCCCTCAAATTATGTTATCTTCTACAAAGGAATACACGATCTTAATTCCAAATGCCATCTTTGTAAATTAAGATTCATTTGATCTTTCCATGAACTAGCTATACATTTCCTCTGTCCACAGAAGACTTCATGAACAGAAATAGAGACAACATTGCAAGATCCAAACCACCAGTTAGCCAGATTTCAGTTTGCCAGGAAGTATTTAAAAGAGCCTGCAGAATTATGGAAAAAGGTCTTGTGAACAGACCAAGATTAACCTGTATCAGAGTGATGGCAAGAGCAAAGTGTGGAGGCGTAAAGAAATTCCCAAAATCCAAGGCATACCACCTTTGCCACGTACTGTAGTGTAACTTCTGAATGTCTGTTCATGAAGTCTTCTGAGGAAAGTAGTCACTTGACACATCCACACCTGCCTCCTGAAGAGTGTTTCTGATCTGTTGGACATATGTTTGGTGATTTGTCTTCATTATGAGGATGATTCTGTTATCAGCAGTGGAGATCTTCCTTGGAATACCAGTCCCTTTTATCAGCCTCGTAATGACTTCTTTGACTTACATTGGCACCACTCTGGTCCTCGTGTTGAAGATGGCAACTACAGACTTCAAAGGTGATCAAAAGCTTAGAAGCGAGGCAAGCTCTCTTATACCTGCACCAATGAAGCAATTAAACATGCCTGAGTACTCACAAACACCCATGAAGCCAAATGTCCCAAACATGATGGTGCCCTGAAATAATGTATAAAAGTGCTGTAATTTCTACATCGTCAAACTAAAATGTATACGACTAACCTTGAATAAAATCTGAAATGTGAACTTTAATTACATGTAAATTGTTTGATTACAGATTTAAAGCTGTGGAGCACAGGGGCAAATAGAGGAAAAAGATGTCTTTATCCCAAACATTATGGAGTGCATTGTCTATAACTAATGTATCGGGCCTTGTGCGTTTACTATCGATGGTTTGTTAGGGTTTCTAGTAATCCTATTTTTGTCTGAGTTAAACAGCTTCAGCTTCATCCCTACTCCTAGCAACTGCATTGTGACTATATGCTTGTACCTCTAGGTCTCAATAAAATATACAAAGTTTTGATGGGAATGGATAGGATTGATTTTATTAAATGTTTTAATTTCAGGGATGCCCAGAAACAGAGATCAGAGTCTTAAATTAAGAGGATAAACTTCAAACCAGAGAAGAGATTTCATCCAGGGGCATAGTCATTTTTCTCCTTATGTTCTCTCAACATCACTAAAAACAGATTATCCTCTCATTTTCACATTGGAAGGGCTTGCTGCGAAAAATTTGCCAATTTTTTTTGTGAGGAGGTAATGAAAGTCGCTGTATGAATGCAGTTTTTTTTCATGAGTATACACACAACCCCAACCAACAAATTTTCCCTTGCAACCGCTGCAATCGTGTCTGCCTGTCCCGCATCGGACTGGTCAGCCACAAACGAGCCTGCAGCTGACGTGGACTTTTTACCCCCTCCATAAATCTTCGTCCGCGAAGCCAAGCCAAAGAAAGAAAAGAAAAAGATACACTTATAAAGTAACCAATCTAACAATCTTTTTAATCCCAAGACCATTTGGTACTCTCACTCATGCTGATAAACTGATAGGGTCAATTTAGACAGCATTGATTCTTTTCTCTGAAAACACAGCCTTATATAAGTTTCTCAATGTAAACTGTAGAACTAGATTGATTAATAAAGGCCTGTCTTCCTAATCTTAACAGTACCAATGAATTACCCACATCATACCACTTTTCCATTTATTATCCATTCTATCCAAACTATATGCTGGATCAACTATAATAAGTCTGTTTTCCAATTGTCTTAATTTTACTCTTGCAGAAAAGGTTGTTTTCAGATGGCAACACATTATTGAAATTGCACCTCACCTCAGCCTAACAGGAGTGAGAACATCATATAACTTCCTGAACTTTATATAAGTATATAAACTCATGATGGGCATGGATAAGATGAATAGTCACAGTGTTTTTCTCGGTGTAGGGGTTCTAAAACTCGAGGATCTAGGTTTTTGAGTTAAAACAAAGTACCCTTGCATCAAGCTCGCAAATCAAATTAAATTAAATACCAAAATGCAAATTATTTTGAAGTACCAGTTACAAATTGATCAATTCATTATGTAGCTATTCATCAACTGATTGTTTATCCCAATATCCTGTATTGTTAATTTGCAATTAGCTCACTGGATCCTGTCAAGAACTTTTTTGTCATATGATGCCTTCTTTTATAACTTTATGCATTTTTTAATTGTCTTTGAATGTATATATACAAATATACCTCCCCCCACCCGTTTCCTTCCCCCCGCCCTTAGCTACCCAAAAGAAAAAGAGAAAGAAAAGGAGTTAACACATATAATAGTCAAATCATCACCATGTTAAGTCCCATCTCAACTGGGGAAGAAAAAAAAATCTACTGTAGCGGCAGCTACACTGCTACTGAAAGAACACACAACCAGATGGGTTGAGCTCAGTGAGCAGAAAACTGGTTTATTGCTGGCTGCCGGGCTGGACTTATACTCCCAGCCCGGACCTGGCTGAGAACTGCGCTAGTGGGCGCCGACGTCACTTGAGCGTCAAGTGGTCCCCCAGAGCGAGCTTCTGAGCACCACCGGTGCTGAGAAGAAGGGGAAACCCCTGACGGCGCCATTTTGGCCGGCTGCCCCGCCGTGTGGATTACAAGCGGGGCCTGTTCGCCTGCCTCGTGGCATGCCACCACGCTATATTTTTAAACCCATATATTTCATATATGGGCTCCACACCTTAACAAAAAAAGAATAATCATGTAAATTATAGATTATCTTTTCCAATGGAATACAGGATCTCAACTCCATGTGCCATCTTTGAATACTCAACTCAATTTCGTTCTTCCAAATAATAGCAATACATTTTCTCGCCACGGCTAATGCTAATTGAATAAATGCAATCTGAAACTTATCTAATTTTAATTCCAAACCCAATTTCTTAATATATCCCAATAAAAATACTAAAGGATCAACTGAAAGCTTAAATTTATATAAACCTTCCAAGAATTCCATAATTCTACTCCAAAAGGGCTTCACTGTCTCACAAAGCCATACTTAATGTAAAAAAATAATCAATATCTTTACCACATCGAAAACACAAGTCTGAAGAACTATATCCATATTTCCTTAACTTCTCTGGAGTTAAATAAAGGTGATGGAGAAAATTATAATGGAGTAATCTATATCTCGCAATTATTAATTTGGTCACATATATTGAAATAGACAAATACTTTTCCCATTTAATTCTCATTTTATAAACATCTTGTTTAATCATTTTATGTTGCAACAAAGCATACATTCTGAAATAAACCCTTTTTTTACCACCTTCAGTAAGTAAATCTTCAAATCTAGTTCGTCTAGGTAGCCTTAAGTCACGTCCAAAATTATCAACCAAAGCTGAAATCTGGTAATATTTAAATAACGTATTTGAAGAAATTCCATATTTTCGCTTAAGTCTATGAAATGAAACAAAATACCCAGCTTCATAACAATCTTCCACCAATTTAATACCTCTCTATTTCCATAATTTTAAAAGATGATTATTTATTGAAAAGGAAAACAATTTATGCTGATACATAGGATATTTTAGCCGAAATTTTACCTTCAATTCCTACGATTTGGTTTTTCTTATGCCATAACTCCATTGAATGTTTTCGCACAGGTAAATTATAATTTTGCAAAAGATGAAGGTTCCATTTATGGATAAATGATCCATTCTTTGTTCATGGATCTGAACCATTTCAATTTTAGCCCATGCCAAAGGTTGATTTACTTCAAACATTCTATTAATAAATTATAATTGCGCTGCATCATAATAATTTTGGAAGTGAGGTAACTGCAATCCTCCTAAAGCATATTTCCAAGTCAATTTTTGTAGTGACACCCTCCCCGATTTACCTTTCCTTAAAAATGTCCTCACTAATGCATTCAAACCTTTAAAAAACTTTTTAGGAATTTTACACGGAACCAATTGAAAAAGGTACTGTATACAAGGGAAAATAATCATTTTTATACAATTTACACGCCTTATCAAAGTTATTGGTAAATCTTTCCATCTATTTAAATCATATTAAATTTTAGTCAATAATAGCAAATAATTCAAATCATATAAATGATTATAATTATCATCAACAATTATTCCCAGGAATTTAATTTTATCAGACCACCAAAATTTAGTAACCTGCTTACAAGCTGAATGGTCTTCCGTTGCTAAAGGCATTATCTCACTTATCCCAATTAACTTTATAATCTGACAACCTACCATATTGCTCCAACCATGCTTGGAGATATCCCAATAACTGCATAGGATGTGTTAAATATATTAATACATCATCTGCAAATAAATGTATTTTATACTCACCTATATTCACTTTAATACCTTTAATATTGCTATCTTGCCTAACCATTTGAGCCAATGGTTCTATTACCAATGCAAACATAGCTGGTGACAGAGGACATCCCTGTCTAGTCAATCTAGATAATATAAACAAAGAAGATATTTGTCCATTTGTCATTACCCTGGCTGATGGGTTTTTACATAAAGCCTTCACCCAACAAGTAAAGAGTGGCCCAAATTTAAACTTTTCTACTACTTTAAATAAAAAACCCCATTCCACTCTACCAAAAGCCTTCTCAGCATCTAAGGCAATTATCATAGGTTGGTTGGGTTGCTCCCGGGAAACATTAATCAAAGAAATTAACTTCACAATGTTGTCCACAGAATACCGATACTTAATAAACCAAGCCTGATCTACATGAATCAGTGCCGGTAAATATTTAGCTAGCCTATTAGCTAAAATGTTGGCTACTATCTTATAATCCACATTCAATAAGAAAATTGGTCTGTAAGACCCTTCTTTTAATGGATCTCTATCCTTCTTGGGAATTACTGTAATCAATGCTTTAGAAAAAGAGTCTGGAAAGGAACCACTTTCAGTGGACTATTCCAAAACTTCCATTAATACAGGAAACAACAAATCCTAAAACTCCTTATAAAATTCTGAAGTAAAACCATCTTCACCTGGGGATTTCCCTCCAGGTATTGCTTGCAACGTCTCTTTAACTTCCATAATTGTAAAAAAAAGCATCCAAATCCTTAACCTCTACATTCTTTATAGCCGGTAAAGCCAAGTTAGACAAAAATGCATCAATTCTAACATTATCATCTGAAACTTCAGAGGTATACAATTCCTCATAAAATAAACAAAATTCATCATTCTTTCTTTGGCTTGGCTTCGCGGACGAAGATTTATGGAGAGGGTAAAAAGTCCACGTCAGCTGCAGGCTCGTTTGTGGCTGACAAGTCCGATGCGGGACAGGCAGACACGATTGCAGCGGTTGCAGGGGAAAATTGGTTGGTTGGGGTTGGGTGTTGGGTTTTTCCTCCTTTGCCTTTTGTCAGTGAGGTGGGCTCTGCGGTCTTCTTCAAAGGAGGCTGCTGCCCGCCAACTGTGAGGCGCCAAGATGCACGGTTTGAGGCGTTATCAGCCCACTGGCGGTGGTCAATGTGGCAGGCACCAAGAGATTTATTTAGGCAGTCCTTGTACCTTTTCTTTGGTGCACCTCTGTCACGGTGGCCAGTGGAGAGCTCGCCATATAACACAATCTTGGGAAGGCGATGGTCCTCCATTCTGGAGACGTGACCCATCCAGCGCAGCTGGATCTTCAGCAGCGTGAACTCGATGCTGTCGACCTCTGCCATCTCGAGTACTTCGACGTTAGGGATGTAAGCGCTCCAATGGATGTTGAGGATGGAGCGGAGACAACGCTGGTGGAAGCGTTCTAGGAGCCGTAGGTGGTGCCGGTAGAGGACCCATGATTCGGAGCCGAACAGGAGTGTGGGTATGACAACGGCTCTGTATACGCTTATCTTTGTGAGGTTTTTCAGTTGGTTGTTTTTCCAGACTCTTTTGTGTAGTCTTCCAAAGACGCTATTTGCCTTGGCGAGTCTGTTGTCTATCTCATTGTCGATCCTTGCATCTGATGAAATGGTGCAGCCGAGATAGGTAAACTGGTTGACCGTTTTGAGTTTTGTGTGCCCGATGGAGATGTGGGGGGGCTGGTAGTCATGGTGGGGAGCTGGCTGATGGAGGACCTCAGTTTTCTTCAGGCTGACTTCCAGGCCAAACATTTTGGCAGTTTCCGCAAAGCAGGACGTCAAGCGCTGAAGAGCTGGCTCTGAATGGGCAACTAAAGCGGCATCGTCTGCAAAGAGTAGTTCACGGACAAGTTTCTCTTGTGTCTTGGTGTGAGCTTGCAGGCGCCTCAGATTGAAAAGACTGCCATCCGTGCGGTACCGGATGTAAACAGCGTCTTCATTGTTGGGGTCTTTCATGGCTTGGTTCAGCATCATGCTGATGAAGATTGAAAAGAGGGTTGGTGCGAGAACACAGCCTTGCTTCACGCCATTGTTAATGGAGAAGGGTTCAGAGAGCTCATTGCTGTATCTGACCCGACCTTGTTGGTTTTCGTGCAGTTGGATAATCATGTTGAGGAACTTTGGGGGACATCCGATGCGCTCTAGTATTTGCTAAAGCCCTTTCCTGCTCACGGTGTCGAAGGCTTTGGTGAGGTCAACAAAGGTGATGTAGAGTCCTTTGTTTTGTTCTCTGCACTTTTCTTGGAGCTGTCTGAGGGCAAAGACCATGTCAGTAGTTCCTCTGTTTGCGCGAAAGCCACACTGTGATTCTGGGAGAATATTCTCGGCGACACTAGGTATTATTCTATTTAGTAGAATCCTAGCGAAGATTTTGCCTGCAATGGAAAGCAACGTGATTCCCCTGTAGTTTGAGCAGTCTGATTTCTCGCCTTTGTTTTTGTACAGGGTGATGAGGGTGGCATCACGAAGATCCTGAGGCAGTTTACCTTGGTCCCAACAAAGCTTGAAAAACTCATGCAGTTTGGCATGCAGAGTTTTGCCGCCAGCCTTCCAGACTTCTGGGGGGATTCCATCCATACCTGCTGCTTTTCCACTTTTCAGTTGTTCGATTGCCTTATATGTCTCATCCAGGGTGGGAACCTCATCCAGCTCTAGCCTTAGGGGCTGTTGAGGGAGCTGGAGCAGGGCGGAATCTTGGACTGAGCGGTTGGCACTGAAAAGAGATTGGAAGTGTTCTGACCATCGGTTGAGGATGGAGATCTTGTCGCTGAGGAGGACTTTGCCGTCTGAGCTGCGCAGCGGGCTTTGGACTTGGGGTGAGGGGCCGTACACAGCCTTTAGAGCCTCGTAGAAACCCCTGAAGTCGCCAATGTCCGCGCTGAGCTGGGTTCGTTTGGCGAGGCTAGTCCACCACTCATTTTGGATCTCCCGGAGTTTGCGCTGAAGATGGCTGCATGCGCGACGGAAGAAACCTGTTCAGTCTACAATTGCCAAGCTAACACTTCATGGGAACGTTCACCCAGCTCATAATAACATTGTTTAGTTCTTTGCAATAATTTTTGAAATTTATAAGTTTGTAAAATATTATACCATAACTTTAGTTTAGTTAAATGAGCTTTTTAACTTTAGCCGAAAAACTAATAATTTGTCACCTCATGTAGGCTGTCAATGTATCCCATAAAATGAATTTTCTTCATACTGATCCCTCATTACCATCAACAACTGTTTGGCCATCTTCGTTTTACATAAGGTTCTTGGAGATTTATCTAATAAAGGATCCAAACAACAATTAAAATCACCACCAACCAACACATTGTCATAAGCATGATTTTAAATTCAAAAAATCTTCCTCCATAAAAACGTCATAATCTACGTTAGGAGCATAAAGACTCATCGAAGTTCAAGCCTCCGAAAAAATCTTACAATTAACAACCAGCAATCTACCAACAGCTGCAAACACTGAATCCAATGTAAAAGATAACTTTTTATATTTTAAAATAGCAACACCTCTTGCTTTAGGATTAAAAGACGATACTATAACATGCCCAACCCAATCTCTCTTCAACTTCTGATGTTCTTTTTCAGTTAAATGCATTATATGTCTTCAACTTTTTAATATAGGCTAACACCCATTCTCTTTTAATCGGACTATTAAGCCCGTTAACATTAAAAGTTGCAAAATTCAAATTAGCCATAACAATTTATATCTCCCTCGGAGATATGGCTCACAAAATTAAAAAACTCCTTGAAAGACAAAAAAGTAAAGAAACCCCATATTATATTAAAAAAAAACCCAAAAAATAAAAATAAGAACTACAACAATATAAGTGTCGTACCCCCCTCAATTACACGGGGGTGACCAATGCCACAAGTGGCCAATGACTTCAGAAGAGTTGGCAGTTGAACCACCCCCTCTCCAAGCAGAACAAACAATAAAAAATACATTCAAATCAAGTATGGTAAGCTGCTTCTTGTACACGGTTAACTTGAAAATCATCATCAATATCAATCAGTTGGTGCGTCTCCATCTTTCTTTTCTCGATGCCCCCCTCCAGGAACCACCACAGGTTGCTGAAAAGACTGATCTTGACCCTGCTTATTAACAGGTAGAGAATTAGCAAAAACAAGAGCCTCATGGTCATTATCAAAAAATTGAGACTGATAGTTACCATAGAAAATCTTCAACACTTCAGGATAACAAAACACGAACTTACACCCTTTCTTCCACAAAATTGCTTTAGCTGAATTAAATTTTTTACAACGTTTAATAATATCCTGACTTAAGTCAGCATAAAAAATATTCTATTGTTCTGAACAATCAAAGGGCTCTGATTACATCTGGCATTCTGCACAGCAAGTCTCTCAATCTTGGTAGCGTAGATACCGAATCAAAACAGACCATGGAGCTTGGCCCGGGTATGGTTTTCTTCTAATTGCCTGGTGCACTCTGTCCAGTTCCAACCCATCCGGAAATGAAGTCGCTCACAAGACCTCATGAATCCATTTTCGGAAAAACTAAAGCAGATTTGAACCTTCAATATCTTCCAGTAATCCCACAATTTTAACATTATTCCTCCAACTTTGATTCTCCAAAACATCAATCTTCTTCAACAAATCTATCTTCTGAACCTCCCAAATGGTAAATTAATCTTCCATCTGATCTCCTTTTTCTTTATATTGATCCATTTCATCCTTACAATCAAAAAAGGACTTCTCAATTTTTTTTGAAATGATCTTGAACCTTATCCACAGCTCGCAAACATTTATTCACATCCATTTTGATAGCAGAAATTTCTCCCCTTATTTCAGACTTTGCACCCCTCATTTCTGTAAATCCGTGATTCATTTGCATTGGCAAATTCCCTATCTGTTTAACTATGTCATTTAAGACTGGATTAAATGATGCAGAATCTGATTCAAACATAGCAGACTTTTTAACTTCAGGCCTACCCTCAGTCAGGCTTGCAGCTTCCTCCAACAGTTGTCCTTCTTCTTCTGCTAATTCAGTGATGTCTTCTTCCTCCATTGGTAGGGCAGTTGGGACCATCCGACTGCGTGTGTGGACCCCTCCTGGCCCAGAATCACTAGGCTGATGGAGGTCAGGTCCCCCCGCAGCCCGGGCCCGTTCAAATGATGTGCGCATGCGCGAACATTCATGCATGCGCAAAGCATCTTCTTGATCCAGAGAAGGTCGCTGTCGGTCACTGGCGCCATCTTGCGCTGTTGTATGCGAGGTTGGTGCTGGTGTAGAATAGGGCTTACCCACAGACATTTGCTGAGGCCGGGATGGAACTGAACTCAATGCTGGAGGCTCATTCTGTAAGGTAGGCCGAGTTTCTTCTATACTTCCTGATTGTTTGACTACCATTTTCTTCCTCTTCCCCATTCATCCTCATGACTGTAGGGTAGGGATCTTCACCAGTACTTTCAATGTTTTTAGAAGTTTTCCAAAAAGTTGTAAATCGGGTTTAATTTGTTCTTCCAGGGGGAGGTGTTTTTCCACATCTTCTACCTATGCCATCACGCCACACCCCCTGCTCAAGGATATCCAACTCTTGTTCACAGATGAGGATTTCAGCAACCCTCGGAGAGTCGCAGCCCGGGCAAACATGCTCTGGAGAATGAAGAAAAACATCAGTGCTGCCATAGACCACATCAGCAAGCCCTACAAACAACCCCTAGTGAGATCAAGGCCAGCAGAGAGGCAAGTGAACACCCCGGGACAGCTATGCCACTATCACCAGCGATGGGGGCCAACTTCCTTTGGGCCCACTGCTTGCTGGTCGACCTCAAGGGACGGTGCTTGGTGCATGCTAAAACTTTTCAAACTCTGCCTCTGGGGGAAGCCAAGCTACCCACCCCCCACCTGGACTCTATAACACTCTTGGAAAATTAATTTGCCCACATCCTGGTGGAGTTTCCATCAATAGTGGTGCCACAGTTATCCACGGCTAAGCCAAAGCACGGAGTAAGGCACGACATATTGACCCCCTGGTCCATAGTTAGGTCTGCTTTGTTCATGAATGAGTGAGACAAACACCAGGCTGAGTCGAAATCAGGGTTCTTTGTTCTTTATTACCGGATTGTAACACTTGCGACTAACCATGTTAGTCGGAGAATGCATTCTGCCGTTATCAGCAAAATGGTGATTTTTTATACCCTTGGATACATGCTTAGAACATCATCATATCATTACTTGTCCAATGACTAAAACTGTTGTTATCCTTTCCCTGCTAGCTTCCTGCCTCTCAATCCATCAATGTCTCTCTTATCTTGTAAGTACAAGGATGCATTTACATCTTGTTACAGCCCTGTACAGGGCAGGGTAACTCCTTACACATTCCCATCTCATGATGTTTTACCTTACACCATGCAGCATTATGACAGTTGCTGGGCCTCTCCCCTCCACATGGTGCCCAAATCAGCAGGGGGTTGGAGACCATGCGGTGACTCCCACCACCTCAATGAGAACACCACGTCCGACAGATAACCTGTGCCCCCACATCCAAGACTTTTTCACCAACCTGCACAGGACACGGGTCTTCTCCAAGGTGAACCTCATCTGGGGGTACCACCAAATCCTGGTTCACCCCAGGATGTCCTCAAGATTGCAATCATAACCCCCTTTGGTTTGTTTGAATTTCTCCACATGCCTTTCAGTCTAAAGAACGCGGCACAAACTTTTCAGTGGCTGATGAATACACTGGGCCTGGATCTCCCATTTGCATTCATCTATTTGGACGATATCCTCAATGCCAGGCACAGCCACAAGGACCACACCGCCCACCTGAAACAACTGCGCATCCGCCTGAGCAAGTTCAGACTGACCATCAACCCCGCTAAGTGGCAGTTCGGTCTGGACACCATCGATTTCCATCACAAACCTAGACATAAAACATATGACACGACAACTGGGCTGGCAAATTCTGCTTTGCGACATGTCTATGGGCTACCCCATGCTGGTAGTTCCTGTGTCTTAGAGACAGTACCTTTTTGATGAAGTTCACAACCTGTCCCATCCTTCCATCAGAGCAATGGTCATGCTCATTGCAACCAAATATATATGGTATGCACTTAAGAAAGACATTTGCACAGTGGGCCCAGACGTGTACCCACTGCCAAATTTCCAAAATATAATGGCACACCAAGGCACCTCTCCAGTATTTCTCAGCAGTTGCCAACATTTTGAGCATGCACATATAGATCTGGTTGGACCACTGCCAGTGTCTCAGAACATGAAATACATCCTCATGATCATAGACCAATTCATGCGATGGCCAGAGGCCATCCCATTGTCATCCAGTGACACTGAGACAGGCACCAGAGTGTTCATTGCCAAATGGATCTCAAGATTCAAAGTTCCCACACATGTCACCTCAGACCGCATTACGGACTGCTCTTCTGCACTTTTGTGGCACACAATTACATCACACCACAGCATACCACCCGCATTCTAATGGTCTTGTGGAACATTTCCACCGGCAACTCACTCAACGCCCGACTCACTGGACCCAACTGTGTAGATGAGTTGGCAGGGGTTCTGTTGAGAGTGCGCATCGCCCTGAAGGAAGACATGCCAGCATCATCCGCAGAAATGTTTTATGGTTCATTTCTCTTGGTTCTGGGCGACGTCCACTTCTTGTCCGACTCCTGCCCTTCCAATCTGGGTGTTCTTCAGCAGCTTTGACACCACATCGCAATAAAAAAACAGATTCCAACCATCTGGCATGGAACCTCCAAACAGCATGTGCCTCCAGCCCTCCACCACACTGACTTTGTGTTTGTGCGTAGACAGGCCCCAGGAACTCCGTTGCCACAGACATATGATGGCCCTTTCCACGTGATCAAAATGGATGGGGCTGTGTACACTTTAAACATTGAGGGACATTCTCAACTGTTTATTATAGACAGGGTCAAACTAGCACATGTGGACTCCACTACCCCTGTACACTGGCCCCAGCTGAGGAGACGAGGGCCTCCGCCTAAGGCACGCACAGCCGGTTCATCTTTTTTGGGTGAAAATTTGGGGGTGGTGTAGCGGGCTGAGCGGCCGCGTAGAATGGTGGGCTGAACCATCACCCATGCAGCTGGCCAAGTGGCCATGCAGCGCCACAGACCTGGTCACTGCTCACTCATCTGGCTAGGAGGCCAGGTCGCAGAGCACTGGGGAGTTGGGTACTCACCTACAAGATGGTGCAGGATTCCCATTGTCTTTACTTTAAGACATGAGTCCTTCAGGTGAGTTGCAGGCATGGGGTGATGTCACTTTCAGTCCCGGGTGTCTGGGCCAGAAGGGATTTAAAAGAGCAGGCAAATTTGAATAAAGGGTCTTTACTGACTAACCACTGTGTCTGATTAATTGATTTAGTAGTTCTGAAGAAGTCACTACAAGGGGAAGTCACGTGATGGAGTAGTGACTGGTAAGAAAATATCAGCCCTCTCCAGAAAAGTAAAAAAAAGGTAGAGAAAAAACAAAGTCACCAATACAGAAACCATAACAAATTGAAAGTGAAAGTGTGGAGAACATGGCAGCAAAGAAAGAAAAACCAAAAACAACGGGAAGAAAAGAAGAAAGAAGGACGTCGGAAGAGGAAGGTGAAGGCCTTACCAGTATGAGGAAGCCCGCCGTGGAGAGAGAAGCCCGCTCCCTGAGGTCAGTGGAAACCCCGAACGCAGAACTACAAAGATGGCTCACGGAGCCAAACAAAAGTGCGCAACCGCGCATGCGTGACAAAAACAACACCGACGGGAGAGGGGACCAGCTGAGGAGTAAATCTCCACAGCTGAAACAGACAAGAATAACACGACAGCAAGGCTCCCAACAGGAAAACATAGAAAATAACGGGAACAAGAAGGAAGAGAATAAAAAAAAGGAAATCAGAGAAACAGCAGATGACCAACCCAGAGGAAGACGACCAACACCAAGACACCTTTAATAAAAACAAAAATACCTAGCAAACTGAGATGAACAACCCAACAATAAAATCAGAAGAGACAGATGTAAAGGACACAGATCCTGGAGTGGACCCAGAAGAAGAGGAGGGAGAACATCAAACTCTATACAGAGAAATGGAAGATGAAGGGAAGGGACAGTACATGGATAAAAAAAATTCAAGAATATATGGAAACATTAAAAGAATGGCTGACACAAGAATTCAGTGAAATAAAAAGAAGAATAAAAGGTACAGAAGAAAAAGTGAATAGATTAGAGATGGTCATGACAGAAATAGGGAAAAGAGTAGAGAAGGTGGAAGAACGAGAAACAGCCATAGAAATGGAGGTAGATGACTTAAAAAAGAAATTAGAAGAATCTGATAAAAAAGTTAAAGAAACACAGGAGCTGTTAGCACAGAAGATAGATATAATGGAAAATTATAATAGGAGAAACCATATAAAGATAGTGGGCCTTAAGGAAGATGAAGAAGGCAAAAATATGAAAGAATTTATAAAAGAATTGATCCCCAGGGTCCTAGGAGGCCAGAATTACAGGAAGAAATGGAAATAGAAAGGGCACACAGAACATTAGCCCCTAAACCACAACCACAACAAAAACCAAGATCCATTCTTGTAAAATTCTTAAGATATACAACAAGAGAAAATATATTGGATAAGGCAATGAAAAAAATGAGGGAAGACAAAAAACCACTGGAATACAAGGGTCAAAAAAAATTTTTCTATCCAGATATAAGTTTTGAACTCCTGAAGAAGAGGAAGGAGTTTTTTTTTAAATTTTTTATTTTTCACACCATAAATCACATTAGCCATGATATACACTATTTATTTTTCACACATATACAGTGACTTTTTCTCCACCACCCCCCTCCTCCCAAGCCACCCCCCCACCCCCCCCCTCATCCATTTTAGGTATACAATCTAGGTTGCATTAAGCCAGTCAGACAATGTTGTCATTCAACAAAAATACACCAGAAATTCTACTGAGTCCATTCTTTTCTTTCCTTCTCCTTCCATCAACTTAGGTAATGTTTGTCCCCGGTAGGTTTTCGCTATTGTATTTAATGTAAGGCTCCCATACTTGTTCGAATATTTCAATATTATTTCTTAACCTATATGTTATTTTTTCTAATGGAATACATTTATTCATTTAAATTTAGTAGTTTCTTCCTTTTAATTTGGTTATGTATTCCATTAATATTTAAAGTCATATAGTTCAGCGTAGCCATTTTATATTTTGTTTATCTTCTCTTTCCGTTTTTCCATCATTACCTTTCCTCCTTTTCCATTTCTGTTTTCTTATTTTCAACTCTTTATAAGACAACATTCCTACAACATCCAACATTTTCCTTATTCTCCTATTTCTATCTTCTTTATCCCCAATCTCCCCTTCCCCTCCTGAGTTGTCCTTTATCCCTTGTCGGACAACCACATCTCCCCTCTCCATTTGGATTTGAGAATCCACTCGAAAGCGTCAACTGATTTTGCAGTGACCGCTATTTCCCCCC
Organism: Narcine bancroftii; assembly: GCF_036971445.1. Taxonomy (NCBI): domain Eukaryota; kingdom Metazoa; phylum Chordata; class Chondrichthyes; order Torpediniformes; family Narcinidae; genus Narcine; species Narcine bancroftii. Next base: position 470,909,269 of record NC_091469.1, read on the forward strand.
ACCCCGCCCCCCCGAAAAGATTTCACTTTTCATATGTCACAAAGGTCACTCTTTTAATTCCCTCCTTATTCTCTCTATTCCATTACCTTCCCTTATTAATTCTTGTCTATACTATCTATATTTTCCTCTAAGTACAGATACATTCACGTATGCACATTGTCTCTATTCACTTTTATACCTCTTTACCCGCATACATATCAATCGTGATCATTTTTACTCTCATTACCCGTCTTCATCCCTCAGTCTATTTTTGTCTTTACCCTCATACATATCAATCGTGATCATTTTTACTCTCATTACCCGTCTTCCTCCCTCAGTCTGTTTTGTTGTCCTGGAATAAATATTTTCAATACCGCTGGATGCTTTAGTATAAATTTATACCCTTTCTTCCATAAAATCGCCTTTGCTGTATTGAACTCTTTTCTCTTCTTTAGGAGTTCAAAACTTATATCTGGATAAATGAAGATTTTTTTGCCCTTTATTCTCCAGTGGTTTGTTGCCCTCTCTTACTTTTTCCATTGTCTTCTCCAGTACCTTTTCTCTTGTAGTATATCTTAGGAATTTTACTACAATAGATCTTGGTTTTTGTTGCGGTTGTGGTTTAGAGGCCAATGCTCTATGTGCCCTTTCTATTTCCATTTCTTGCTGTAGTTCTGGACATCCTAGGGTCTTAGGGATCCACTCTTTTATAAACTCCCTCATATTCTTGCCTTCTTCATCTTCCTTAAGGCCCACTATCTTTATGTTATTTCTTCTGTTATAATTTTCCATTGTATCTATTTTTTGAGCTAGTAGTTCTTGTGTCTCTTTAGTTTTTTTATTAGATTCCTCCAATTTCTTTTTTAAGTCTTCTACCTCCATTTCTGCTGCTACTGCCCGCTCTTCCATCTTGTCCATTTTCTTTCCCTTTTCTGTTAAGGTCATCTCTATTTTATTCATTTTCTCTTCTGTGTTGTTTATTCTTTTTCTTAAATCCTTAAATTCCTGTGTTTGCCATTCTTTAAATGACTCCATGTATCCTTTAATAAGAGAAAGTACCTTCTTTATCTTGCCTTTCTTTTCTTCTTCTATTTCACTGTACTCTTCCTCTTCCTCTTCTTCTTCCTCTGGGTTGGCCATCTGTTGTTTCTTTGTTGCCCTTTCCTTCTCTTCTTTCTTGTTTCCATTGTCTTCTGTGGTCTCTTCTTGCTGCAGGTGTTCTGCGGCTGTCGTTGCCGGCTGTGGAGATCAACTCCCCAGCTGGTCCCCCCTCCCGTCAGTGTGTTTTTTTTCATGTGCATCGTGCATGCGCGACTCCTCGCGCATGCGCGCTTGCGCACTTTTACTCGGCTCAGCGAGCCATTTTTGTAGTCCATTATTTACCGACCTGAGGGAGCGGGTTTCTCTCTCCGCAGCGGGCCTCTTCGGACAGGTAAGGCCTTCACCTTTTTCCTCCTTTGTCTTCTCTTCGAAGAGGAAGGAGTTTAATGCAGCAAAAACGACCCTATGGAAAAAAAGGTTATAAATTTATGTTAAAATACCCAGCGGTACTTAAAATAGCTATCCCGGGGCAGCAAAGCAAACTATTCTCGGATCCGGAAGAGGCACGAAAATTTTCAGAACAACTACAAAACAGACAGAGAGATGAAGAGATGTAACAAGAACAAAAATGACAACAAACTATATATAAAAAAGAAGAAAGGAGAAGTAAGAACTAAGAAGGGGAAGAAAGGGAAGAAAGGAAGTAAGGAGGGAATTAAGAGAGTGACCTTTGTTATATATGAAGATTAAAATCTTTTCTGGGGGGGCTGGGTGGGGAAGAATTACAGTCACTGCGAAATCAGTTGACGCTTGCGAGCGGATTTGCAAATCCAAATGGAGAGGGGAGATGTGGTTGCCCGACAAGGGACAAAGGGCAACTCAGAAAAGGGAGGGACTATTGGGGTTAAAGGAATTTTAGATATGGGAATAGTGGAAATATTTTATGTTTTAGAAATGTTGTCTTACATGTGTTAAAAAAAACAGCAATGGATAAGAAGGGAAGGTGGTGATGAGGAACCGGAAAGGAAAGATAAACAAAGTATGAAATGGCCATGTTGAACTATATGACTTTAAATATTAATGGAATACATAACCAAATCAAAAGGAATAAACTTAAATTTACTGAAAAAAGAAAAAATTGATATAGCATTCGTACAAGAAACACATCTAACTGAAGTGGAACACAAGAAATTAAAGAGAGAGTGGATATGAAATGTAACAGCAGCATCATATAATTCAAAAGCCAGAGGAGTAGCTATATTAATCAATAAAAATGTACCAAGCAAAATAGAAGAGGAAATAATAGATCCAGCAGGGAGATATGTAATGATAAAATGTCAGATATATTCAGAATTTTGGAATTTAGTCAATGTATACTCACCTAATGAAGAAGATCAAAAATTTATGCAAGATATCTTTTTGAAGATAGCAGATACGCAAGGGAACATACTAATAGAAGGGGATTTTAACCTTAATTTGGACTCAAACATGGATAAAACTGGGGAAAAAAACTAACAGAAAGAAGAAAGTAACCAAATTTATAATTAAATTGATGCAAGAAATGCAACATTTGGATATATGGAGGAAACAACACCCAAAGGAAAAGGAATATTCATATTATTCGGGTAGACACAAAACATACTCAAGGATAGACCTATTCCTGTTATCAGCCCACATCCAAGGGAGAGTTAGGAAAACGGAATATAAAGCTAGACTATTATCGGATCACTCACCCCTGTTATTGGCAATAGAGCTAGATGACATCCCACCAAGAATGTATAGATGGAGATTAAACTCCATGCTACTTAAAAGACAGGATTTTAGAGAATTCATTGAACGACAAATTAAAATGTACTTTGAAATAAATACGGAATCAGTGACAGATAAGTTTATACTATGGGACGCAATAAAAGCGTTCATCAGAGGACAAATAATAAGTTATGTAACTAAGATGAAGAAGGACTACAATCGGGAAACAGAACAGTTGGAAAGGGAAATAACAAATACAGAAAAAGAATTAGCAATAAAGGAAGATACAACTAAAAGAAGAGAATTGGCAGACAAAAAAAAATAAAATATGAAACACTACAAACATATAAGGTGGAGAAGAACATAATGAAGACAAAACATAAATATGAGCTAGGAGAAAAAACGCACAAAATTCTAGCGTGGCAGCTTAAGACAGAACAAACTAAAAGAATGGTATTGGCATTAAGGAAAAAGGACAAACAAATTACATATAATCCAACAGAGATCAATGAAAACTTCAGGGAATTCTACAAGCAACTATATCAAACTGAAAACGAAGGGAAAGAAGACAAAATAGATGAATTTCTAACTAAAATTGAACTACCGAAATTACAAGCAGAGGAGCAAAATAAATTAATAAAACCATTTGAAATAGAAGAATTACAGGAGATAATAAAAAAAACTACCTAATAATAAAACACCAGGAGAGGATGGATTCCCAATAGAATTCTATAAAACATTTAAAGACTTATTAATTCCTCCCCTTCTGGAAGTAATCAACCAGATTGATAAAACACAAAGCATACCAGATTCATGCAAAGCAACAATAATTACAGTAATACCAAAGACAGGGAAAGATCCACTTGCACCAGCATCATATAGACCAATATCTTTACTTAACACAGATTATAAGATAATAGCTAAACTATTAGCAAACAGATTAGCCGACTATGTACCAAAAATAGTAAATCTAGACCAAACTGGATTTATTAAAAAAGACGAACAACATACAATATCTGTAAATTTATTAACTTAATTCATGCAGTAGAAGGAAATAAAACTCCAACAGTAGCGGTTGCTTTAGATGCAGAGAAGGCCTTTGACAGAGTAGAATGGAATTATTTATTCAAAGTACTACAAAAATTCAGCCTACCAGAGAAATATATTAATTGGATTAAAGCATTATATAAGGGGCCATTGGCGAAAGTGACAGTAAATGGATATATAACAAAACAATTTAACTTAAGCAAATCAACAAGACAGGGATGTCTACTATCTCCCTCACTGTTCGCATTAGCTAAGAACCACTAGCAGAACTGATAAGAACAGAAAATAAAATAAGAGGGATAAAAATAAAAGAGAAGGAATATAAAATCAGTCTATTTGCAGATGACATTATAATATACTTAACAGAACCAGAAATATCAATAAAAGAATTACATAGGAAATTGAAGGAATACGGAGAAGTATCGGGATACAAGATCAACGCAAATAAAAGTGAAGCAATGCCAATGAATAATGCGATTTCACAAAGTTTAAGAAAGAATCCCCATTTAGATGGCAAACACAAGCAATGCAATACCTAGGTATACAACTAAATAAAAATCTCGGCCATCTATATAAACTAAATTATCATCCATTAATGAAAAAATTACAAGACGACTTAGAGCATTGGAAAGACTTACCACTAACACTGATAGGAAGGATAAACTGTATTAAAATGAACATTTTCCCAAGGATACAATACCTATTTCAGTCATTACCAATTCACCTAACAGAGAAATTCTTCAAGGAGCTTAAGAAAATAATAAGGAAATTCTTATGGAAAGGGGGGAAACCGAGGATAGCACTAGATAAATTAACAGAATGGTACAAACAAGGAGGCTTACAACTACCAAACTTTAAGAATTATTATAGAGCCGCACAATTAAGATACCTATCAAATTTTTATCAAACAAGGGAAAAACCAGATTGGACCAGATTAGAACTAGATAAAATAGGGGAGAAGATACCTGAACATATACTATATAAATGGGATGAAAAATTGGTGCAATGTAGGAATTCACCGGTATTGCATCATCTGCTCAACATTTGGAAGAAGATTCACGTAGAAAGGAATAAAACAAATTACCAACTTCCAAAACTAATATTGACGCAAAATCAACTAATCCCTTTCACATTCAGAGAATGGGAGAGAAAAGGGATCAAAAGAATAGAAAAATTTTTTTTGGGAAATAAATTATTATCCTTTGAACAAATGAAGGATAAATATAATATAAATCACGATACAATGTTTGCATACCACCAACTGAAAACCTAGTTGAAGGACCAAGTGGGAAACAGTCTGAGGTTACCAGAAGGAAGCAATTTTGAATATGTGATTACAGACACAATGATAATTAAAAAATTTATAACAAACATGTACATCAAACTGCAAGAAAAGGAGAACGAGGAAACAAATGGTAAACCTAAACAAAAATGGGAACAAGATCTAAACATACAGATAAAGATTGAAACATGGGAAAAGCTATGCTCCAGAACTATGAGAAATACAATAAAAACGAGGTTACGCATGATACAATATAACTGGATACACAGGCTATACATCACACCTCAAAAGTTAAATAAATGGGACCCAACACTATCAGACAGATGTTTTCGCTGTAAAAAGGAAACGGGAACAACAATTCATGCAATTTGGACATGTGAGAAAGTGAAAATATTTTGGGAAGATCTAAACCAGATATTAAATAAAATCACAAAAAGCAATATACCAAAAAACTCAGAGATCTTCCTCCTAAGTAATATAAGAAATTAAGCATTTGGACTTGATTTGGATGGAGCACAAAAAAGATTTGTTATGATAGCCCTAGCTGTAGCAAAAAAATGTATTATGTCAACCTGGAAATTAGAAGACAACTTGAGAATACAACAATGGTACAGAGAAATAAATAAATGTATTCCATTAGAAAAAAATAACATATAATTTAAGAAATAACATTACAATATTCGAACAAATATGGGAGCCATACATGAAATACAATAGAGAAATCCTACCATGAACCTCCACCACCTAAAATGACAGAAGGAGAAGATAACGGAAAGAACTGACTCAGTAAAATTTCTTGTTTATTTTTTATTAAGTGACAACATTGTTTAACGGGTTTAATGTATCTTATAGATTGAACTTCAAATAAATGGGAAGGGGGGTGAGGGAGGGAGGGAAGGGAGAGGGGAAAAGGGGGAGAAAATGACACTATATATTCAAGAGAAAAAAATGTCTGTATGTATCTTGGTCAATATGGTTTATAGTGTGAAAAATAAAAAAATTAAGAAAAAGAGAAGTCACTACAACTGTTCGACAGCCCCTCCTCAATGCAGGACAGTTGAGCAGTGTGGATGAGCCTTTGTTCTTTAGTGAATAAAAGCCTATTGGTTTCTCAACCTCAATCTTTGAGTAATTGATGGTGCATCAGTTACCTCACTGTTGGGACAGATTGTAGCTGCCATCAGAGATGTTACCTCACTGATGGGACAGATTGTAGCTGCCAACAGAGATGTTACTTCACCGCTGTGACAGATTGTAGCTGCCAACGGGGTTGTTACCCCACTGATGGGACAGATTGTAGCTGCCAGCAGGGATGTTACCCCACTGCTGGGACAGATTGTAGCTGCCAATGGGGATGTTATCCCTCTGCTTTCATATGACTGTTTTCCCCACAATGGATCACAAAGCTTGCTAAGGAAACAGGAAGCTTCGACTTAAAACAAAGAACCCTTGCACCAAGCTTGCAAATCAAATTAAATTTATTGCCAAAACACAAAGGCATTATTTTGAAGTACCAGTTACAATTTGATCAATTCATTATGTGGCGATTTGTCAATGGTCGTTTATCTCAATATATTTGTTAATTTATGATTGGTGCTCCGGATCCTTCCAAGAACTTTTTTGTTAAATGATGCCTACTTTACAACTTTATACATTTTTCAATTGTCTTTTGAATATATTTTGAAATATGGTCATAATCATAGAGTAATAAAGCATGGAAACAGGCCCTTGGCCTGACCTAACACCGATATTAATTGAGCCTTCTTAATTCTTGCGAATGCAAGGGAGATTTGAAGGCATGGGTCGAAAAATAAAAAGGAGATGAGTACAAAATGGATTCCCCAGTTCAAAAAAAAAACAACCGAAAAACCTTATACACACCACCACCCTCATTAAAAGAATGGGCACAAAAATATTCGCAACTCATGCCTAAAGTCATTTTCCACCATCAAGATAAATGCTTCCCAAAATTAAAAACCAGCAAAAAAATTAATAGTAATTAATTTGTGATCTCAATCATGTTTTCTGTGGCAGGTACTTTGATCTGAGGCTGTACAAGGATATTCTTTTCCATGTACTTTTGGCCTGAAAAAAGTCATTAATCAGAGTTATATTGTGCAGGCGATTCCAGAGAAGGGAGGTTGCAATAATCTGCTGTTTAACATTTGAACCCCCCAGAATGATCCATTGTCTAAATCTGACGCAGTGAATTAAAATAATATGATTGATATCGACTCTGTAATTATTGTTTCTTCACCGTGATTCCCTCCTCATTAAAAATGAAATGTGGAAAATATCAACTTTAATCTTATTTAGCTGTAGCTTTCTCCTGATAATAATAAAAAAACAAGGACTCAGATTTTTATCTAATGATCGAGAATACCATTACATCCTTGTAAGAATACTTTGTGATTGTGAAGTACACTGGACAATGAGGATTTTGTTTCCTGAACACCTTTGGGTGTATTTTATGCATTTTAGGCTACTGATCACAAAATTCACCCTAAAATGTTCCTATATAGAATACGTACCGTTTTTTGTGATTTCTTGTCATATTTTAACATGTTCAAAGCATATAAAACCTGAAGAGCCACATGTCATCGAAAATTCATTTTCTGCATTCACACTTGGACTTCCCTGCTGATCTTGGTGCAGTCAGTGACAAACGTGGTGAAAGGTTTCACCAGGACATTGCGATCGTGGAAAAGTGGTATAAGGGCATTTGGAATCCATCAATGCTGCCTGACCATTGTTGGACACTGATGCAAGAGGCATCAGATGTTAAGTACAAATCAAAATCAGTGGCAAAACATTTTTTTAGGTTAGTTGAACTAATGCAATGTGTCAGTATCATTATGAGATGCTAAATTCAATAAAAAGTTAATGTGAGGTTTCTCCAACTTCCTACATGATTCAGCAAAACTAAAATTATCTTTGTGTTCACTTTGAAGTTGTCTATCATAATCCCCAATTTTTTTTTTAGGAAGCAATGTGTTGAATTCTAAAAGCAACCCTTCTGAGGCACAGGAGAGATTGCAGAGGCTGGAATCTGGAGCAAAAATCTACCTGCTGGCTGAGCAGGTTGAGGAGCATCAGTGGCTTGATGCTTAAAGGAGATAAGTTTTGGAGTTCATTAACACGATACAAATTCAATTTTGTGTTTATTTAGGAATATGGGGTTCACTTGCCACCTCAGCACTCATTGCTTATGTCAACAGATCCAGAGTTGGACCCATTTACTGAAGGACTGTTGCTGGGGAGGGTTTTCTGGGATTTAGACTGTGATGTTGAAGGTATTTTCCAGTCAAGATTGTGTGACTTATGTGAGAAAGAGAGCCTCTCGGAGGGTATTTTTCCCGTATTCCTGCGGCCATTGACCTTTGAGATCTGAAGCTTAACATTTTCTGATACGTCAGTCTTAATATGCAGTTCAAATTCATTGCCAAACAACTTATAAATATAATTTTAGCAACTAATCAATAACTTTCATGTACAATTCCAAACCCTTTGCTCATTAAATCAAGTTAAAGTGAATGCTCATTAACATTTGTGTACTTTACCAAATCTACCACCAATAATCTCTGAAGGTAACCCCACCCAAATCAACCAGTCAGGCCTTTGGGCACAGTGCTGATTGTGGGAGATTGCTGCGTACCATTTGTTTCACAACAATAAAATAATAGCCCAGTGTGCACATGGTGTGAATTGCCCTGAAGTTTTAACTGATTACTCTGGGACTCTCAAAGCTACAGAGAAAATCTATTTGCAGAGAGGTGCTGCAGAGGTCAGGACTATCCGACAGGAGAGTCTGACAGGTGCTCTGGTGGTACCCCGCAGGGTCAGGCCAATCACTGTAAGCAAGGAGACTGTTTTTACCCAGACCATAACTGACAGTGAAGAGCCACTCCTGGAATGGCGGAAAGCCTCTGGGAATGAATTTGATTCACCTGTGTTAAATACAGTTTGACCATTGTCAAAATTAATCTTGGTACTGTGAATTCTAGAGGATACTGACCTTGACAACAAAGCAAAATTCAATCGAACAAGGCATTAATATATATTTCAAGAGGAATTAGACACAAAGTATTATCTGAAAATAGACAGATGCATTTAAGACAAAGTTAACATGATAATGGATAATTGGGGAGGAGTGGAGCACATTAACAAACCTCCACACCTATTTACTACACAATATCTGATCCCTAAAGAAAACCATCTGTATATGCAGACTGCAATGTGGCTTGCAAGAAATAAAAGACAAATAATAATTGGTGTTTGAACAGGGTCCATTAAATTCTGCTGCATTCGCCTGCGAACTACAGACAGGTACAAACTGGATCAAGGTTTTTTTCTGCCCTGAGCATTACCGACAGGAGGATATCAGTTAGCCAGGCAGCATCTGTGGAAGCAGGAGAGGGGTCAATGTATTGGGTCAAGAGGTAGAGGTGAGATAACTAGTATAAAGATGTGACAGGGAGGGGGGAGGAAGGAGATGGCAAGCAATAGGTGGACAAGGTGAGGAGGAGATGATGAACAGATGGATCCAGGTGGGGGAAGGTAGAGGTGGAGACAAAAGCTGGAAGGTGTTAGATGGAGACCACAAAGGGCTGCAAATTTTGGAATATGATATGTAAATAAGGTGATAAATGGAACTATATAAGGGAGGGCAGAAGATACCAGTTGGGGAAGAGATAGGAGGCCCAATGGTAAAGTGTGTGGTGATGGATGGGCAATTGGAACCAGTGAGGAAGAGGAAAGAAAATGGGTGAAAGTGGGGGGGGGGGGGGGGGGGTGCATGTTTGGGAGGAAGGCAGTGTCCGAAATGAACCAGGTAGATCAGGAGGACAGAGCAAGGAACACAATGGGTGTGGGTTAGATAAAATTGGAAAATTCAATGTTCAAGGTTTGTACAATACCCAGACAGAATTCCCTTAGTTTGTGTTCGGCCTAACTGGCAGAGGAGAGAAAGGTAGGAATGAGAATGGGAGCTAAAATGATACGCAACTAGGAACTTACAATGGCCAGGTGCTCAGCAAAGCAACTGTAAAGCCTTCTTTTGGTCTCACTGATGTGGAGGAGGCTGTATTGTGAGCATCAAATGCAATAGGTAGGAAGATGTGCACATGAATCTCTGCCTCACCTGGAAGGGCAGTTTAGGTGCCTGGATGGTGGTGAGGGAGGAGGTCTATGGACAGGCAGTGCACCTCTTAAAGTTGCAGGGTAAAGTATCTGGGGATGGGGAGGAATGAGCAAACCAGGGAGTCAAGGATAGAGTGGTCACTATAGAAAGCAGAAAAGAGTGGAGAGTGGAAGATATGGTTAGTTAGATTATGTAGCAGCTGGTGAAAACAATGAAAAATAACATTCAGGATGCAGAGATTAGTAGATGAGGACCAAGGGATCTCTACTTCTGTCTCTTCTGGGGGTGAACGAGGTGAGAGCAGAAGTGGAGGATATGGAGGAACTACAGGTGAGCTGTCCACCGACCACTGTAGAAGGAAAGCCACGTTTTCCACAAAAGGGGACATTTCAGATGTCCTAGATTGGAAAGCCTCATCTCAAGAACAGATGTGATGGAGGCAGGGGAACTGAGAGAAAGGAAAGGGTTCAGAAGACATTTACTCGGATGCTACCTGGATTAGAGGGTATAAGCTATGTGGTTGTTTATCAGGAGTGTCAGGGACTAATGGAAGACAAGATAGAAAGTTTATAAAATTATGAAAGCCATTGCAAGATTAGTCCAAATCTTTTTCCTCAGGTAAAAATGTCAAATGCAAGAGGACACATGTTTAAAGTGAGTGGGAGATTTTAAAGGAGATCTGTGGGGAAAATATCTTTAAATAGAGAATGTTCAATGGGCTGTCAGGACTAGTGGTGGAGGCAAATAAAATAGTCACTTTTAAGAGGAGTCCAGATAGATACGTGAGTATTCAGGGAATAGATGGATATGTATCATGTGTAAACAGCAGATTTTTTATTTAATTTGGGTATAATGTTCCACACAGACTAAACCTGTGCTGTACTGTTCTATAGTCTGTATTAGAAGAGACATGGTGGGAGGAGGGGAAGTCGAGGTAGAAGAGGGAGTCAGTGGGTTTATAGTTGCTGACAGGGTTTGAAGCATCTCTGAACAGAAAATTGGTGTCAAGTTCTTTTCATATTTGGTGACTTCAGTTAGGCATGAACTTTTTTAAAGTGTTTGATCGGGAACTCCACTAGATCTCAACTGTCCTTCATGTATGAATGGAAATAATATGTTCAGTATACCTCCAGACCAGAAATGAAAGAAGGAACAATGGAACCAAGGAAACCACTGGTATGCTGTTGAATGTAGTCGGTGGCAGGACTTCTTGAAGAGTTTGGCCATGGGTCTCTCTGATGACACCTGACGATGAGAACTCGGGGATTAAAATAAGGTTGATTAGCTACTTAAAATCTGCATGGAGCTTGGGCTAAAAGTTGTTGCTCAAAGGGCTTAACTGTTTCAAAATATGGAATGTTTCTCATTGTATGATAAATCACAGATAATCATAAAATAGAATTTATTCCAATGCCTTCTCTTCCCGTTCCTAATCGAGCCCTCCTGTCAGTTTTCTGTTGTTTGGTTATTTGAGGACTTTCATAACATGCTTTATTGTTAAATTATTTTATCATTTGTTTCAAGGAAAGGGTGATAAAGCATCACAACAAGCTTATTCATTCTCTAGACCAGCCACTCACAACCTTATTTTGATGATGAACCCCTGAGGACTCTACTCAAAGTTTGTGGACTCTCTTCCCTGTAAAGCAGTCAGGTTTAGTTGGTTTCTCTCTTACCAACTACATTTTTAAAAATTTATGATTTCAGTCCATGCAACACACCCCCCCACCCCCCCCACCACACCCCGCAAAATGTGCTGTCGCCCCTGTTCCAGACAATACTAGAGTGGAGTATACCTTTCTGTCTGGAGTTGGAACAACTGCCATGTCAGATCTAAAAGGAAATCTCATTCATTGAGCATCTAGCTCATGTAATGGTTGGGACGGAAGCACTTGAAACCTGTTAACTATATTCCAGTCAGTGAAGTATATTAAAAACATCGCAATACACTCTCCACAGTTCAAACGTCACCTCAACAACTCTGAGCTGATCGAGATATTAACTACAGATACAATAGCTTGGAATCCTATCTGCAGGAAGTCTGCAGGAATCATAAAGAATAAATATATACATTAAAACTCATATATTAATTCCCTCCCTGAAGTTCTGTGAAATCAGCACATGAATATTTTTTTGTTCCCAGATCTCTACTCCTTCTTGTTGGTCCCCATCTTTTCTGGTCTTTATTCTCATTCCTTTAACATTGCTCTTGGAGGTTGGTCTCCTTCACTGTCCTCTTGCTCATTTAAAACCCACATACTTCACCACCCTGATCTTGATCAACACTGAGGCTTTTATGCTCTGTGTGCACTCTGCATGTTCCTTTTACCCTCAGAATTTTTGATTGCTGGTTCTGTTCCGACAGAGCTCAAGAACTTTAGTTTCATTAATGCAGGAAAAAAACTCAGTAGTTTCTGTGGAAAGAGAAGCAACATTTCAAGTCCCCTTCCTCAGTTCTGATGAAGTGTCTTTGACCTGAAACAGTAGCTGTTTCTATAGATACTGCCTGACCCTCTGTGTTTTGCTGGAATGCTCTGGCTTTATTTCAGATTTCCAGCATCTGCAGGATTTTCAAACTATCTCTTCCTTCTTTTATCCTTGCCAAATTTGGTCACTAGTCCATCCTTCCTCTGCCTTCCTCACTCTTTCTCTCCCAGCCCACATATGTTAATAGTCCTGATCCCTGCTTCTGTTCTCAATGTATTCTCAAGCCTCCTGCTTGTCAGTACCCAAGAGGCCCACAATTACAGACCTCAATGACAACTGCCCTGTGGCATTGTCCTCCAACATTATGAAATGCTTTGAGCATGTGGTGATGGAACACATCAAACCACACCTTCCAGAGATGCTGGAGCCAATTCAATTTGCCTACAGAAGAAACTGTTGCACAGATGATGCTAGAATCTTGTCCCTTCACTCGTGCCACACCTGGAGAACAGCACCTCATATGCCAGGCTGCTGATTGACTTCAGCTTGGCTTTTGATACAATCATTCCCTAAAGGCTGGTGGAGAGGCTGACCTCACTGGGACTCAACACCTCTCTCTGTTACTGGATTCTGGACTTCCTAACAGAAAGGCCACAGTCTATCCAGGTTGGTAGCAGAACATCAAGCACCTCAGCATTGTGTGTTCAACCCGGTCCTGTTCGTACTACTGACCCACAACTGCACCATCAGATCCAGTTCCCAAAGTGCCATCAAGTTTGCAGATGACACAACAGTAGTTGGTCTCACAGCATCGTTGCCAGAACGAATATTAGAGGGAAGCACAGGGAAAAGTTCATAAAATTGCTTAGTGGGGTGGGGGGTGCTATTTCCATCATCTACCCCTCCAATGTAGGTGCTAGTGATGCTTGACACATGCTAGTGACACTGGAGGAGGTGGGGCAGGTCTGGTGAGAGATGGGGAGCATAGCACCTCACTTGGGGGGGCAATGCCTGTGGATGCCCCCCCCCCCTTGGCACTGACCCTTTGGCCTCATCAGCAACAATGATGAATCTCACTACAGAGAAGAGGCGGAAAATCTTGTGAAATGGTGCAAGAATAACAACATGAATCTCAACATAGACAAGATGAAGGAGATGATCATGGTCTTCAGAAGGACCAGGAACAAGCACCCTCCACAACACATCAATAAATCTGTGGTGGGGAGAGTGGAGAGCACAGAGTTCCTGGAGTTCACTTAAATAGTGACCTATCATGGGCACATAACATCGACTCATTTGTCAGGAAGGCACAACAGCAACTGCCTTTACTGAGAAGACTGAAGCAGCCAAGGCTACTGACCACTATTACGTCAGTCTCCTGCAGCAGCTCTATCGAGAGTGTCCTGGCCGACTGCATCACATTGTGGTACAGTTGGTGCAGAGAAATGGATGGAGGTCAATCCAGAGGATCTCTGGAGTCTCCCTCCTGCCATCAACATGATCTACCAGGATTGTCGTCTGAAAAGGATGCACAAAATCATTGAGGATCCTTTCCACCCTACACACAGCATCTTTCAGCTGCTCCCACTGGGAAAGAGATACAGGAGGATCAGAGCCAGCACCACCAGGCTGAGAAATAGCTTCTTCCCACGGGCAGTGAGAATGCTGAGTGACAAAAGGAACCGCTCTCACTAACCATCTGAGACACTCACGAAACGTTACTTATTTATTTATTTGTATACATGCATATATATTGTCTGTCTGTATGTGTATTATGTCTGGTTGTGTGCATGTTTTGCACCAACCAGAGAATGCTGTGTTATGGCCCCAGAGGACCCCAAAACCCAGCAGCAATAGAAATTCACCAAGACAAATGGTTACTTAAACAAAAATTGCTTTTAAGTTTCTTTAAACATAATAACAGGATCAAACTTTAACTTATTACTATTAACTTAACCTAACTTAAACCCCTTCTATGTAATGTGCATATGTTCAGGAAAGTTCTTTAATTCACAGTCCAATCTCACTTCTTGCTCCTCCAAGTTCATTGATATCAGGCAATTCTTATATTGTGAACAGAATTTAACATGTATGAATTTTCACCAGACTCTGGTGCTTAAAGTTAAATGGTTACCACTCAGGAAAGTTCTTGTTGGTTTCAGAGAGAGATTTGTTGCTTGTTGGACACCCACAAACTGATTTACTTCCATCAGTCACTTCAGTGTCTTGCTGAAGAAACTTGCCCCATCAGGTCATAACCTCTTCTTCCAGGTCACCTGCAAGTTCCTCTTGTTTCCCGTATTTCAGGTGAAGCACTCTAGCCAGCCATTTGCACTTGTAAGGATCACAAAGGTTTTTCAACAGGCTGAACACAGGACTCACAGCCCGTCTTCAAAATTGGGTTTTCAACCAAGCTTGTTCTCTCTCTCGCGCTCTCTCTCTCTCTCTCTCTCACTCTCTCTCTCTCTCTCTCTCTCCTTGCAAAACCACATGGCCTTCTTGCAGGGCTCCAGACCCAGTCTCTGAAAGATCTTATCAGCCTCTGAATGTGGACTGTTTCATTTGCACCTGCTTTTGAAGTTCCTTATCAAAGCATTTCCAAATTAGTTTGTATTGTCTTTGCAAAGGGACTCGGTGCCTCAATGCCTCACTTTCAGCAAAGCTCTTGCATTTTAAATGAGGTGTGAAATGTTATTTTGTGAAGTGACCTACACACTAAACCCCCCACAATCTATCTCTGTTAAAAATATATTCCTATAAAATATAACCCATCACAGCAGTTTTGTCAGGTTATACTTGTGCAATCAGATGACAATAAATTTGACTTGACTTGTCTATTCCTGGCCTCTAAGCCTCCAAGGCAATAGACCCAAACACACTATTTCAATTGACCACCAGAGAGAAATGGTAACTGCAGCCATCATGCATCAGTGAATTTTCCAGTAAAATAATTGAAAATATCCTGCTATTTCCTTCAATTTAGAAAGACAGATTTACACCTTAACAATGATTAGACCCATGAGTCATGCAACAAAAGCAACAGAAGATGTTGCCAGTTGTGTTTCTTTAAGTTTTCATAGGTTCATTTGATTATTATTTAGATGTGGAGAAAATTCAAAGTTCCAAGGATTTACTTAAACAAAGGTTGCTTTTAATTTTCTTTAAACATAAGTGCAAGGATATAATATTGAGGTTTTGTAAGGCACGGGTAAGACCTCATTTGGAGTACTGGGTCCCTTATTTGAGAAAAGATGAGCTGGCGTTGGAGAAGGTTCAGAGAAGATTTACTAGTATTATACCAGGAATGAAAGGGTTAGCATATGAGGAACAATTATTGGCTCTTGGATTGTGCTCATTTTAGTACAGAAGGATGAGGGGGGACCTCATAAAGGAATTTTGAATGCTGAAAGGCCTGGACAGAGTAGATGTGGCAAGGATGTTTCCTGTGGGAGGGAATTTGAGACAAGAAGGCATAATGTCAGGATAAAAGGGTGTCAATTTAAAACAGAGACCTAGAAAATTTCTTTAGTCAGAGGGTTGTGAGTGTGTGGAACCTGTTGCCACAGGCAATGAGGAAGCAAGGTCATTGGGTGTATTTAAGGTTGAGAATGACAAGCATTTGATTAGTCAGGGCATCAAGGGTTATGGAGAAAAAACAAGGAGTGGGTCTGAAAGGGAGGATACATGGCTCATGATTAGAAAGGTGGAGCAGACTCAATGGGCCAATGGTTCTACCTCTTTTCCTACATCTTATGATTAGATGTTTGGGAACTGGAGGAATTACTGGATATTGGGAGTAGACAGGGAAGTTTAGTTGTAACAAGATCATCATGAACTCTCTAGCCATTCTTCAGCCAAGTTCTCCTAATTTCTCTGTATGACTCCTCATGCTCAATCCTGTCCCTTCCACATACAATTCGAAACCAGTTAAAGGTAAAGGTAAGGGTTCCATTATTGTCATGTAATACTACATTTAGAATATGGCATACATAAAACTCTTTAACTTTTGTCTACCGTAAGGAAGACAGAGAGTTGCCCCTCACAGAAATCTACAGCACCTTCAAGTTCTGACTAGTCCTGCGCCTGCGTAGCTTCTGAGATCAGACAATCCCAGGTATAATTCTTACTCTAGTCTACAATGTTGGTCTCATTTTCATTGCTCATTTTGTGATTATCTAAAATTACCAGTGACTCAATTCAACTTCCAGCTCCCTTTCATTTTAATCTTGGTTTTAGCATTCCCTTCTTTAAAAGAATCTAATTTCCACTTGGAATACAGAGCATTAAATTATGAAATAATGAATTCAGAACCTCATGGTCATAAATATAGATAAGCAAATGTGAATGAGCTGAAATATCATTTAATTCTCCATATTAGTTAGGCAAAGAAGGGACATGTGGCGTTTCCCTGGTGAACTTTGTACACCAGCACATAAAATATATGAGCTAGGTCAACAGAGGAAATTGCAGAAAATATTAATTATTCTAGATGTAGGCTGGAGTTGATTTAATTCCAGGTAAATCCATTTTTGTGATTAAACTTACATTTACACCACGCAATGTGTGATGCCTAATCTCATCGGCAGGGCCAGAAGTCTGGTGATATGACCTTGTGTGGCTGAAAGTCTTGTTTGAATGTGGGTTTCCAGGAATCAGCTGTTCTCTTCGCTCTCATCAAGCTGCTGACTGGATCAGACAGAAATGCAGGTTGGAGGGTTTTCTTTCATGGTTTGCTGTGAACCAGAAGACCCAATGAACGCCCGTTCTCCCAGAGGTCAGCCGTGCACTGAACAAAGATCTGTGGGGTTGTGACTTTGTGCCCTGGGTGCAGAATTCGACACCGCAGAACTTGTTTGCCAGGTTTAAAATATGGCAGAACCTTTCAGGATATCTTTTTGTGATACCACAGTAGTGTCAAGATCACATCTTCCGACTGATCATTACTTTGAGCGTTTCTAGACATTAAAATGATCATCCCTCATCTAAAATATCACAATGAATGTCATCGGAAGGAAAGAGGATTCATCACCTAGTAAAACTGGGAATAATTGAAGTAATTAAATTGAAGTATGTTTGGGTGTAATAGTTTATTGGCTACATCTGCACCGAAATTGTAACAGACTCCAGCCACCCAGATATGTAAGAATCGCCAACAACATCATAAATGTGAATGACCACGATATGTAAGACATATTCGGTCTTTCGTTAGTAACCGAGATTATAATAATTCGGTTTCGGGTGGCAAACAATTGACGCCTGTAATAATGAGAAATCGGTTCAATACATGAGAATATCAGTTCGTCAATTAAAAAGAATGTGGAGGAAGGTTACATCCATTCGAGAAGTATTTCCTTCACATCACTCCTTAGTCCTTTTTTTGACCAGCCTCGGTACAACAGACCAATAACTACCACGCAGTGCATTCACAATCTCGAAGTATCAAACGAGACATCATGGGATCCCTTCTTGACTGTCGCTGGGAGCGAATCTGCGGCCACGTTGGTTATTTTCTCCTCCGAATAAGAGAGAACATGGGTCTGCTCCGTCTATGAGGTTCAATCAAAGTCAAAAGGCGAAAACAATGGTTTTTTTTTGCTATTTCTAAATTAAATTTCGGATATGAGGTCAAATTTTGCTTACAAAAAAATGTGGGTTATTAGGTCGGCACAACTCTGCGCTGAAGATGCCTATATTTCAACTGATAGTTGCGTCAAGATTACAGTTCCCTCCAAAGTGTGTGTGTGTGTGTGTGTGTGTGTGTCTGTGTGTGGTATGTGTGTGTGTCTGTGTGTGGTTTGTGTGTCTGTGTGTGGTATGTGTGTGTGTGTGGTGCGTGTGTGTGTGTGTGTGTGTGTGTGTGTGTGTGTGTCTGTGTGTGGTGTGTATGTCTGTGTGTGTGTGTGGTGTGTGCGTCTGTGTGTGGTATGTGTGTGTGTCTGTGTGTGGTTTGTGTGTCTGTGTGTGGTATGTGTGTGTGTGTGGTGCGTGTGTGTGGTGTGTGAGTGTGTGTGTCTGTGTGTGGTATGTGTGTCTGTGTATGGTATGTGTGTGTGGTGCGTGTGTGTGTCTGTGTGTGGTATGTAAGTGAGTGTGTGTCTGTGTGTGTGGGATGTGATTGTGTGTGTGTGTGTTGTTATATATAGAGAATTTAGGTTAAAATGGCTTAAGTTAAAATGTGAAAATGTGATGATTAATCATAAAAAGGGAAGCCAGAACGGACAGGGAGTTTACTAGCAGCCAAGGACAAAAGGTTCAGCTGGATATTTTTTTAAACATATCTTTCCATGGTCATAGTGAGAGACATGCAGGAGACAAAAGATTGAAAAGAAGGGTGAGAAACAGAATTTAGTGTATGTAGAGTTCGCAGCGTACGTAACGAACGTGATAATTAAAAATGCAGTTGTACTTAGAATGCTTTTGCAATACTAACCAATTAAAACAGTATTAATAAGTAGGGGAAGGGCAAACAACAAGGGTATAAAAATCAATGCACTGTATGTATCGGGGCTTAACTGGTGAGAAGCCAGTTGAGTCCAACTCTGCAGACTTGTAAATAAAGCTTGTCGTGTCATCAGTTTTAAAGAGACTCATGTGTGAGAAGTTTTATTTCTGACAAATGGGGGCTCGTCCGGGATCTACACTCCGGCCGTGAGGGGAGGCGAGAAGAGGGACATCGGAGGTGGTGCACCCCGCTGAGTTCAGCGGCTCCTAGTCCCTTGCTCGTGGCTTCGGGCGGCTTGAGCGAGTGGTATCCGGACAAGGTGACACGACAAGACGGAGAGGAGAAGGGTGACGGTTCAATCCCCGGGAAGACACCGGTAAGTGACGACTTACGATTGTGGTGTGGGGATTGGGTAACAGGTGTAACGGGATACACCTGTTTGGATAAAAAACCTAACGTAATAGATCAGGTATAGAGCTTTTGTCGTGGCGTGAGGACCCTGTCGTGGGACTCTAGGATAGACCCCAGGGAAACCTCGGCGGTAACCGAAGGAGGGACAGCACCTCCGACGAAGTGCCGAGAAGAGAGGGGTCGACCCCAGGGAAACCTCAGCGGTAACCGAAGGAGGGACAGTACCTCCGACGAGGCGTCTGAGAAGAAGGGAGTAGGGTCCAGAACGAGAGGGTCCTCAGCAACGATAAACGGATCTAGGTGGGAAAATGGGAGGATCAAATCTAAGGGCTCGTCTGAAAATTCAGGACAATTCCTGGGAGTTCCCCTTGACAGCCCTTTGGGGAGAATGTTTGAAAATTGGGATAGTAAAAGATATCGAGACAAAAACAAGAAAAAGATGGTTCAATATTGTCTCCTTTGGTCGAAACAACCTATTAAAGGTTCCTCGGTCTGGTGGCCGAAATTTGGATCTGATGAGGATTGGGTTAGACAAGCATTAAACATATATGTAAATTCGAGACCAAAGGTGAATCAAGAAGAGTTGGTGTATGCATTTTGTTGGGTTCCCTGGCCAGGATCCTTAACAAAATGTTTTAAATTGAGGGTAGCGGGAGAAAAGAAGTGGGAACCTCTGGACAACCTTCCCCCTCCTTATATTCCCCCGGTGCCTACTGCGCCCGAGGAAAGCTCATTACCGGAGGGGAAAGGTGATGAATCTGATTGCCCCGAAAGGGGCCGGGAAAAAAAGAATGAATTAAGGGAGTCGGACCCTAAACTTCCACCAGTAAACCGACCCTGGACAAGATCCCAGACTGGTCCAGGACCATCAAAGTTTTAAATAAGCCTAAATCCCCTGAGGGAAGTTCCTATGGGAGGACCGGGAGGGGGAACGGGATATGTGAATGTTCCCCTAACTAGTACAGAGGTGCGGGGATTTAAGAAAGAAATGAAAAAGTTATTGGAAGATCCTATAGGACTGGCCGAACAGCTCGACCAATTCCTGGGACCAAACACATATACGTGGGAAGAGATGCAGGCAATAATGGGAACATTATTCTCACCCCAGGAGAGGCAGATGATTCGACGGGCTGCCCTCCTCATGTGGGAATATGAACAACCTGGGGACCCCAGACCCCATGAACAAAAATATCCCTTAAATGAACCCAGGTGGGACAAACGAACACCCGAGGGATTGGCAAGTATGAGACAATATAGAGAGTGGACAATTAAAGGGATACGGGAGGCTGTGCCAAAGGGTCACAATTTCACCAAGGCATTTGGGAACCACCAGGGGAAAGACGAGTCCCCTATTGATTTTTTGGAGAGGGTGAGAAAGAATGTCCAACAGTATGCGGGCGTGGACCCTAGTACACCAATGGGTGAACAGCTTATTCGAATTGAATTTGTTTCCAAATCATGGCAGGACATTAGAAAGAAACTAGAAAAGGAGGAGGACTGGAGCGAAAAACCCCTAAGCGACCTGTTAAAAAAGGCGCAAAAAGTATATGTGCAGAGAGAAGAAGAAGATCAAAAGAGGGCGACAAAGGTTATGGTACAGACTATCCGACAGATGAATGCCGAATCCAGAGGGGAAAGAAAACAAAACCTTCCTCTAAACAATCCAAGATATCCAAGAGAGGGAAGACCCCGGAGGTTCGTTAAGTGCTATTACTGCAATGAGGAAGGACACTTTAAGAGGGAATGCCCCCGATACAAGAGGGAATTGCGTGCCCTCGAACTTATGGAAGAAGATTAGGGGGGGTCAGGGGTTCCAAATGTTGGGGACCAAGTATAAGAGGGAACCCCTGGTAAAACTAAAAATTGGTCCCAAGGGAGAAAAGGTGGTGTTTATGGTGGACACAGGAGCGGAACGAAGTAGTGTAATAACTGTGCCAATCGGGACTGAACCTGTAAAAAGTAATTTGAAAATTTCTGGGATAGAAGGGGCTCCCAGAATGGTATCAATAATTCCCCAAGTAACAGTGAAACTGGAAGAAAGAGAAGGGGTACAAGACCTCTTGTTGTTACCGTCGGCTGGATTTACAGGCTTACAGGCTCTCCTAGGTTTGGGTGCTCTCCCTGTGGACGGAGAAGTGCGAGTCCACCTCTGTGCTCTAAAGGAAGAGGATGAACGGCAGATTGATGAGAGAGTCTGGTATAAGGAGGGAAATCGAAGAGGTCTGGACATCCCACCTTTACATGTCACATTAATACCAGGTCATCAGCCGGTAAGGAAACGTCAGTATCCTATTTCTTTGGAAGGGAGAAAAGGGCTACAGCCGGTAATTGAGACTCTAATACGAGACGGACTATTAGAAGAATGCATGTCACCTTATAACACCCCTATACTCCCAGTGAAAAAGTCAGATGGATCCTATCGCCTAGTTCAGGATCTAAGAAGTTTGAATGCTATTGTTCAGACCCGCCACCCAGTGGTGCCTAATCCCTATACTATTATGAGTCGGATTCCCCCAGACCATGAGTGGTTTAGTGTTATCGACTTGAAGGATGCCTTCTGGACGTGTCCATTAGAAGAGGAAAGTAGAGATATGTTCGCGTTTGAATGGGAAAATCCCTGGACAGGTAAACGGAGACAGCTTCGGTGGACTGTATTGCCCCAAGGGTTCACTGAATCTCCGAACCTGTTTGGACAAATGCTAGAACAAATCCTGGTGGACTATCCACAATCTGATGATTCCCAACTAATGCAGTATGTGGATGATTTACTATTATCAGGACCCAAGGAACAAGAAATGAGGGGAGATACAATTAGACTCTTGAATTATCTGGGGAAAAAGGGTCTACGGGTGTCCAGGAACAAGTTACAGTTCGTTGAGAGAACTGTGGTATATCTGGGACACCAGATAAGTAAAGGACAGAAACGGATTACCCCTGAACGGATTGCGGGAATCACTAGAATGCCGTTACCCCGTAATAAGAAGGAAATAAGACAATTCCTGGGACTCTTAGGTTACTGTAGGTTATGGATAGAGGACTATGTATGAAAAGCTGACAAATGAAAATGAATATCCATTGAAATGGACCCAGGAGGAGGAGGGATGGTTTGAGGACTTGAAGCATCGCCTGACACGAGCCCCGGTACTCACTCTGCCCTCTTTAAAACAGCCCTTCCAGCTATTTGTCACTCATAACCAAGGAACAGCTGTGGGAGTTTTAACACAGGAAAAAGGCGGTCAGCGACACCCAGTGGCTCCAAAATGATGGACCCAGTGTCTCGCGGATGGCCGACGTGTATCCAGGGAGTAGCGGCTGCTGCTCTGTTGGTAGAGGAAGCACGTAAACTTACTTTTGGAGGAAAGATGACTGTGTACACCTCCCATTCTGTGAGTGTTTTATTAACACAAACTGCCCATCGAGGGCTGACTGATTCCCGCATATTAAAGTATGAAACCATTTTAATGGTCGGAGAAGATCTACAGTTTGCAAAGATTAATAGCTGCAACCCAGCTCAGTTTTTATACGGCAGTGAAACAGAGAGAGAGGTGGAGCACGACTGTGTCGATTTGACGGATCTTCAGACCAAGACCCGAGAAGACCTTTGCGATACTCCGCTGGGAGAAGGATATGAATTCTACATTGACGGCTCCGCCAGATGTGTTGACGGAATGAGAAGAAGTGGGTATGCTATAATAGAAGGAAATACTTGGAAAGTAGTAGAATCCACGAGACTACCCGGAAGCTGGTCAGCACAGTCCTGTGAACTATATGCCTTGCAGAGAGCCCTCAGAATACTGGCAAAGAAAATTGGAACGATTTACACAGATTCCAAATACGCATACGGGGTAGTGCATACCTTTGGAAAGATCTGGAAGGAGCGTGGTCTAATTACATCAAGAGGAAAGGAATTGGCACACGAACAGATGATTACTCTGACTTTAGAAGCCCTGACATTACCCCAGGAAATAGCAGTGGTCTACATACCAGGCCATCAGAGGGGAGATACCCCGACAGCAATTGGAAACAGACTGGCTGATGAAGAAGCCAAAAGGGCAACCATGCAACAAGAAGTCCGTTTGCTGACCTTAATCCCAATAAGACAAGGCATAAAGAAGGCTCCCATTTTCACTGCTAAGGAAGAAAAGGACATGGCTCAGCTGGGCGCAAGCCAGCTGCCTGATGGAACATGGAAGACACCAGATGGAAGAATGGTTCTAAATAAAGAAATAACTCGCAATATTTTAAAACACCTGCATCATCAGAGCCACTGGGGCACCCAAGCCTTATGTGACACAGTGCTTCGAGAATATGTGTGTAAGGGAATCTACACCTTGGCCCAACAGGAGGTGCAGAACTGTCACCTATGCACAAAAATTAATAAAAAGGTGATGAGGACAGGGACCATGGGAGGTCAACCATTAGCCATACGCCTTTTCCAACGTATCCAGATCGACTTCACAGAGTTACCTCAAGTCCAAAGATGGAAGTATCTGTTGGTGGTAATAGATCACTTTACCCGATGGGTGGAAGCCTTCCCAACAGTAAATGCTACAGCCTCTACAGTAGCTCGCCTCCTCCTAGAGCAGATAATCCCCAGATATGATATAATGGATTCTATAGACTCAGACAGGGGTCCACATTTTTGTTCAAAAATCCAGCAATTGATTTGTAATGCATTACAGGTCACTTGGAAATTGCATACCCCTTGGCATCCACAAAGCTCAGGGAGGGTTGAACGTATGAATGGAACCCTAAAAATGCAACTGACAAAATTAATGGTGGAAACTAAAATGCCTTGGCTTTATTGAGAATTCGTACTGCCCCACGAAAAGATGTAGGGTTGTCCCCTTATGAAATGATGTTTGGGCTTCCCTTCTGGAGTACAGTTGAGGGGTGTCCCACCTTGGGGGAAGGGGATATATTTGTTAGGAACTATTTACAGGCACTGTCACGCTCTCTTACAGATTTACGAAAGAGAGGACTATTGGCACAAACACCGCCTCTAGACTTTTCTTTACACAAAGTGGAACCAGGAGACTGGATTCTCATCAAGACCTGGAAAACTGAAAAACTCCAGCCCCAGTGGGAAGGTCCATACCAAGTTCTCTTAACTACAGAGGCTGCAGCACGAACAAGAGAGAAGGGGTGGACGCACGCATCCAGATTTAAGGGACCTGTAGAGGCGCCTCAGGACCCTGATACGAACTCAGATTGGACTTGTGTTCCTGGAGAAAAACCTCTTACCTTGCGATTTCGCAGAAAGACTTGATTCACAATGTTATTGTTATGTTCTTTGATTTTTCTTAGTTTGCCTATGTCTTTATCAGGTGTGAAATGTAAGAAATGCAGAGACACAGTGGTCCTGTTTCAGGACCACATTTGGGGAAGAAAGGAGGGTAATTTTATTTCCCATACCTCAGTTCCTAAGAAATGCTGGGCAGAAAATACCACCCAACATCCATATACCCCTTGTGTGGAAAAAGAAGGAAATAAGATGGGTCATTATATACAGATTCCTAATACCACTCCTTTCCCTCTTAACAGTTGGAAGGGTGACTCAGGCCCACCATGCCCTGATGGACTCTGGTTTTGCATACACCAGCGTACTGTTCCAATAAGAAGTTCCACTCCACACTCAAAAGTGCCTGCCCCTTTAAGACAGCCGGACTTAGTTCGAGTCCATCCAAATAACCATGAAAGTTTCGGTCACGCAGTTGGGGGAGATAACCTTTTTGTTGATCTTGCAACTAGAATTGCAGGAACTTTTAATGTAACCAATTGTTGGGTCTGCGGGGGTCCACGGATGTCAGAGCAATGGCCTTGGTGGGGGGAGTCCCTCAATTCATTGACCATGATTTCCCGAATTTGGACAACTAACCGAACGAGATCAAGAGAAATTTGGTCTCTCTCTAACGTCCCCTCTGGTTTTTATTGTCTCTCACGTACCGGCAAATACCCAGTAGGAAAAAGTCCCTGCAAGGCTGTATGGATTCGCATTTCGCCTAGTATTTTCACTTGGTTTCCTAAACCCCTGACTTGGTTCTTATCCACTGTTTTTAAAACTAATTGCCTGCCCCTATCTAATAGCAGTATTCAGCTTTGGAATTGTACCAGTTCCACCATCACAGGACCATACCAATCAAACCCCACTCTTAAAAGAGTTTGGGAACGGGGATATGGGGATATCCCCATTCATATATACATATAATACACACATTTTAAAGAGAGAAAGGGGTGGATTGTTATATATAGAGAATTTAGGTTAAAATGGCTTAAGTTAAAATGTGAAAATGTGATGATTAATCATAAAAAGGGAAGCCAGAACGGACAGGGAGTTTACTAGCAGCCAAGGACAAAAGGTTCAGCTGGATATTTTTTTAAACATATCTTTCCATGGTCATAGTGAGAGACATGCAGGAGACAAAAGATTGAAAAGAAGGGTGAGAAACAGAATTTAGTGTATGTAGAGTTCGCAGCGTACGTAACGAACGTGATAATTAAAAATGCAGTTGTACTTAGAATGCTTTTGCAATATTAACCAATTAAAACAGTATTAATAAGTAGGGGAAGGGCAAACAACAAGGGTATAAAAATCAATGCACTGTATGTATCGGGGCTTAACTGGTGAGAAGCCAGTTGAGTCCAACTCTGCAGACTTGTAAATAAAGCTTGTCGTGTCATCAGTTTTAAAGAGACTCATGTGTGAGAAGTTTTATTTCTGACATGTGTGGTGTGTGTGTGTGTGGTATGTGTGCGTGTCTGTGTGTGGTTTGTGTGTCTCTGTGTGTGTGTGTGTGGTGTGTAAGTGAGTGTGTGTGTGTCTGTGTATGGTATGTAAGTGAGTGTGTGTCTGTGTGTGTGGGATGTGATTGTGTGGTGTGTGTGTGGTATGTGAGTGTGTGTGTGTGTGGTATGTGTGTGTGTCTGTGTGTGGTATGTGTGTGTGTCTGTGTGTGGTATGTGTGTGTGTGTGGTGCGTGTGTGTGGTGTGTAAGTGAGTGTGTGTGTGTCTGTGTGTGGTATGTAAGTGAGTGTGTGTCTGTGTGTGTGGGATGTGATTGTGTGTGGTGTGTGTGTGGTATGTGAGTGTGTGTGTGTGTGTGTGGTATGTGTGTGTGTCTGTGTGTGGTATGTGTGTGTGGTGCGTGTGTGTGGTGTGTAAGTGAGTGTGTGTGTGTCTGTGTGTGGTATGTAAGTGAGTGTGTGTCTGTATGTGTGGGATGTGATTGTGTCTGTGTGTGGTGTGTGTGGTATGTGAGTGTGTGTGTGTGTCTGTGGGTGGTTTGTGTGTCTGTGTGTGGTATGTGTGTGTGTGTGGTGCGTGTGTGTGGTGTGTAAGTGAATGTGTGTGTCTGTGTGTGTGCGATGTGTGTGTGTGTGTGTGTGTGTGTGTGTGTGTGAGGAAACTGCTGACGCTGGAATCTGAAGCTAAACACAAATCTGCTGAAGGAACTCTGCAGGACGAAACCAGTCTTCGTGGGAGAATGGTAGAGCGAGTCTTGGTGAAGGATTTCGGTCCGAAGCGCCGACCTTTCTTTTTCTCCACGGAGGCTGCTCCACCCGCCGAGTTCCTCCTGCAGATTGTGTCCAGCAACAAAGAACCCAGTCGGTCCCCACCTCATCCCAACCAAAATCCGGCCTGGGGTCCGTGTGTAGGTTGAATGGCATTGCTTCGACTGGGGCTCGAGAGCGGGGCAAAAATGCCTCTCACAAGACTGCCGCTTTGAAACGGCCCGGGTTTGACTGATTATTTATGTAGGAGTCAAATGGAACGGATGGGCAGTGGGACGAGCAACGAATCATCCTGCCGTGCAGTAACCGAATGAATACCTGGACAGATAGAAATGGAATGAGACTATCGACGTCCCATTAAATCAATGCGCAAAGCCTTGTCTTTTGGATGCGTTTAAAGTCCAATGATTCGCTCATCATGTCTTTATTTTTGAGAAATAATTTAGATAAAAGATTTATAACAAAATTGTACGTTTTAGGCTCTCGTCTTCTCAGGTTAATTGATTGCACCAGAGAGG
The DNA here is from genome assembly GCF_036971445.1 of Narcine bancroftii. NCBI lineage: Eukaryota > Metazoa > Chordata > Chondrichthyes > Torpediniformes > Narcinidae > Narcine > Narcine bancroftii. The sequence goes on from NC_091469.1 coordinate 470,936,817, forward strand.
ACGCCGAGAAAGGTCTTTCACTCTCTTTTCATAATGAATAAATTTAGAGAGGCTTTAATTAAATATAAACTGGGACGATTTGTCAGCTTGATTTGTATTTTTAGTTAATTGTGAAAGTCATTAGAAATACAAATGCAGAGGATCCGGGACCCCTCCCCTCATCCCCTCCCCCCTTTCCCCTCCTTTAACCCAACGCATGGAATTTAATTTTCATCTGGACAACCATAAATCAGGCTGATGGGCGGAGGCGGCGGCGCTAAATGGCTTCATTTGTCACTTGGTTGAATAGAAATCACCAGTTGCTGGTTAATGAAATTAAACTGAACAGAAGGTGTTAAAAGGCCCCGAAAGGGCGGAAGATTTTGTTTTTCACCAAAGAGGCCGCTCAGGTTGAAGACAAGCCGCGTAAAATAAGGTCGAGTCATTCGTCTCAGAGCCGCCGTGTCTCGGAGTTCGGGCAGCGGAGGGAGAGAGAGATACGCCTGTTTATTATTGGTATTTTAATGCCTCAATAAAGCTATGTTGGGAGATCAATTAAAAACTCGATGAATTATACACGTCGACATGCAGATTCTGGGAACATCTGCTTCATGTAAACTTCACCTGTTGTTCCGCGCTCTAATCTCAGTGAAAGAACAGGAGGTGACTTCTATCTGCCAACACACAATTGGAGATGATCCCAGGCTTCCAGCTAACAGTTTCCGTGTAGTTATCGTTTTATAGTTCAATATTATTCTCTTCTATCCTGCTCCTCCAGGTGTATGTACCAAGCAACTGAGATGTCGACATGACTGGAACCTTCAGGGTCACACGATGTAACCTTCACAAATGTAATCGTTTTGTCTTCTGCGACAACAGTAACGTTCGAGTGAGAGCTTGATATTCTCTGAAAAATATCTGCTCGCCGTCCGCGTAGTTTAGTGCCCTTTTTATCTCGAATTCACCTGGCATCTTATTTTCCATTCCTACCTGACTCTGCACCAGCCTCCAGCCCCCCTCTGACGGGATGTTTTCACTGTGTTTTGTTGGAGTCTCCCTCGAAAAATATCAAATGAGTTGATACGCATAAAGGGACAGAAGGTTTAATGATTCCATCTAACACTTTTTTAGAATGTCGCCGAGCAAAGGGTAACGAATAAAGAAACTGGCACACGAAAAATCCCCAAGATCTTTGTCAATTTGAATGTGAAACAATTTTATTCAAAAATATAATCACCGCGGGCGTGCTGACAGCAACATGGATACCCACAATGTGAACCTCTGATCCACGATACCATTCTCCTCATTCATTTGTTGTGTGAGTGTGTGTGTTTGTGAATGATTGTGTGTGTGAGTGAGTGTGTGAATGATTGTGTGAATGGGAATGATTGTGCGTGAGTGTGTGTGAATGAGTGTGTTTGTAAGTGAGTGTGTGTGAGTGTGAATGATTGTGGGTGAGAGTGAGTGTGAATGCTTGTGTGTGTAAATGATTGTGAGTGTGTGAGCGTGAATGATTGTAAGTGTGTGTGAGTGTGAATTATTGTGTGTGTAACTGTGTGTGTGTGAGTGAATGATTGTGGGTGAGAGTGAGTGTGAATGAGTGTGTGTGTGAGTGTGAATGATTGTGGGTGAGAGTGAGTGTGAATGATTGTGGGTGAGAGTAAGTGTGTGTGTGTGTGAGTGTGAATGATTGTGGGTGAGTGTGAATGATTGTGAGTGTGTGTGAAAAACTTGTTGAGAATCTTGAGATTTAACTATTTAGTCTTGGAATTATCTTTGTCATTTGGAAACGTCAGTTTTATTTTGATCTGTTGAATGTGGAGTTAAAATGTCTTGTAACATTATATTTAGGAACACATGATGCTAGACCGATATCATATCGGAAATTACAATGTTTTGTTCTGTCCAGTTTATTATTAAACCTTCTGTCCCTTTATATCATTTGATATTTTTCGAGGGAGACTCCAACAAAACACAGTGAAAACATTCTCAAAACATCCCTTCAGACGGAGACTGGAGTCTGGTGCAAAGTCACTGATGGGCAGTAAGTAGGAATGGAAAATAAGATTCCAGGTGAATTCTAAATAAAAAAGGCACCAAGTACTAACTATGCGGACGGCGAGCAGTGTCTTCCCAAATATTTTTCAAGTAATATCAAGCTCTAACTCGAATGTTAACTCTGGTGGCTATTAAAAGTATGTGGATTCGTTAGTTTTAGGGGAATCTGCGAAATTTGATGTCCGCGTGTCTGCCCAATGAAAGATAAGAATGGTTTGTTTCTTATCTTTAGTGTAAAAGATTCTCAGCTCCAGAGTCATAAAGTCAGACCTTTCGTCCAAGCCGACTAATTTGGCATTCTGGGCTAGACCTATTTGCCTGACTTAGATCTTTCTAACCAGACCTGGATTAGGGCACCAAGGGAAGGGGACGTTTTTTTTCCCATAGTCGGATTTACCATGGTGCATCTGAACTAGGGCCCCACAGGAAGCCCCCCCCCAAAAAAAAACTGAAACACACTTAGATATATAGTTTATTTATACCCCCCTCCCCCCCCCCCCCCCCACATATATATATATATATATATATATACATAATTTGTACATACACACACGCACATTCCAGGTCTGGCCTGGAATAAAACTGAATTTCTCACCTATTATTTCATATTCAGCACTTAATGTCTTGTCAGTTCGTCAATGGAAGGGTCGAGGGGGAACCTCGACCCTTTAAGGCATCAGTTGGCCTTAATCCAGCCCTGTTTCTAACCCCTCCCTATCCACAAACCTGTCCAAATGTAATTGCGCCCGCTTTAACAATTGATTCATGCCCCATCATAAATGTATAAGATTATCCCTCAGCCTTCGCTGAATGGAATGTAAGATCCAGTCGGTAATGCTCAAACACCAGGGAAACAGATCCTTCGGCCCACCGTTCGTGCTGACCCATTTTCGCTCATTCTATTCTCCAGCACTGGGCTCTTGTGTGTGAATGTTGAGCCGTCTATCGTCTTTCCAGACAGTGCGCTCCAGGACCCAACCAATTTCATCCAGGATGTTAAAAAAAATCGTAGCCAAGTTCCCTCTAAATGTCCCACCCTTGTCTCTGAGTCAGAAGGTTCACAGTTCAAATTCCACTCTTGTGTAGTATTGAAGAGGAGTTACTTTGTCAGAGGTGCCGGCTTTCAAGGACACCACCCCGTGCCCCGAAATCAACGCGCCATCGCTAAATGGATGCTGTTGGGAGTTGCTGGTGCAAATCTGCGCTCATTTTCACCATTGAACAATTCTGACTCCCTTTCGAATCGGGTCATAAAGCGCGCGGTAACGCAGAGGGGACGTGGGAGGCGCTACAGAAATATTTGAACGACGACAAGTACATTGGGAGATTAAGATGAATTATTCCCTTTAATTTTGCAGTTTAAAAAATACTGCTCTAATGAGAGAAAAGGGTATTCCATAAAATAAATAAATCAAGTTCGACGATGAAAGAATAATCGACCTCACCGTTAGATTTAACAATTTTGTTGCCATTTATTAAGTAGTCAGAATATACCCTTGGATTTGTGAGAGGTGAATCCTTTCAACACCCCTTCAACCCGTGGTCGGTGTTGGCGATGCCTGGGCGTTGCAAAATTTAGCAATTAAACGACTTTAACATTTTGCTAAAAAAACGTTCACTACGTCTCAAGCCACAGGGGCATCGCAGTAAAACGTTTATTTTGCTTCATACTTTCGCAAGGGGTAAGTCATCAGAGGTGAAGTCTTTCCTCGTCTAGTGCGGAAAAAGGTCAGTAAGTTAAATTGGGGGTATGTGGAGGTGGGGAGTGAGTGAGAAAGGGAGGGAGAAAGAGAAAGGGAGAAAGTCAGAGGGTTGCAAAGAAGAAAAATAAAAAAAAGAGAAACAAAGAGAAAGGCACCCGAATAGGATGTGGCTGAACTTCGTTCCTTTTTTCTTTGAATAAAGGAATCTACTGGTCTAATGGTATATATAACACCCTTTGTAATGCTGTTGTTTAGTAGACTTGGACTATATTTGGATAAGGACCCAACTACATACAGTGAGTGAAATCTGATTCACAATAACATTTTCCCTCAGACAAAAGCTCCGCGTATTTGCTACTAGTCGCGCCAGAACAGAAAATCCTTCGTGTTGAATGGATTTTTTTTGACGGAAAATGGGCTACCGTAATATCACATGCTGGATTCCTTTGTTATTACCCATTTTTATGATGAGGTAAGTGTAAATATCACTGAGAAGTTTTCCTCTCCATGAATCCTCTATAGTGAGAAGTTGTTGCAAATAAAAGTACTTTCAAATCGGAAAACAATGGGGTTTTTTTTAAACAATTTAAATCCCTTATAGATCTAGAAAAAAACTTGTATTTTTTTTTAAAAGAAGGCTGTAGAATTCAGGTGGTCAGGTTAAAATTTCTTTTTATAATGTTAAATTGGAACGACACTAAAACGACCACCAGAATGACTCGGGGAGGTAATGGATTTGATCTGTGCCTTGTTGATTTCCCCTGAGCAAATAAGCCTTTGATGCAGTCACAGTGAGAGTGGTTAGTTGATGAATTGACGCAATGTAATCAGCTTTATTGGGAAACAGGTTACGGAGAGTTGGGTGTCAATAATTCCGATCGTGACCCGTGCATCCATTAAAAGGAGCTGTCTGATTAGGGCCGATGAAGGTCCGGTCCATTCTTTAAAGAAAAATTCCTTTCATAAACGTACCATTATTATCCGTCATGTAAGATGCCTCTTAGGGGCAAGACAGGAGGGCCGTCATCCATCACCATCTTAATATATCACAATCTTGTTACTTAATATCAAAAGGTTACGGGCAGTTTTGTATCACAGATATGATCTGCCGGCAGTAGATGGGATCAGCTCACCACCAATATTTGCATCCCACGATCCAGAGCCTGTTAGCTGCAACAGAATCGGAACATGGGATAAGCTGAGCATCGCGGGTTGCCGCATCTCCAGGGGCAAATCCAATGAAACGGGAGGGGCCGATGGTTTCACATTCACCCTGTCCATGTGAAAAACAAAATCACTGCAGATTAAGTCCTGTGTCGAGAAAGGCCTCGCAACCGAAAGCAGTATTTCCACAATTTAATCAAAATGCATGTTTTCCCCCTTGATTTGGCTACAATAGAGTGTTTTTAAAAAAATATATATCATAACATCTGTGTAAACTTACACATTGCAACCGGTCCTTTATTTCATTTCGAAGCTGCGGGGAGTAATATTAAACCTTTACAGATAAAATTAACAGCCTTCTTGCTGAATGCCCAATACATTTGTTAGCTATTAGGACAATCGAGGGAGTGCAATAGAGACTCTTGCAGGAAACTGGCGCTGAGGTAAAAGATCTGCCCTGATGTTATTAAATAGTGGAGCGGACACGAGGACCTGACTGGCCTACTCATGATAAAGAGTCCAGATCTAAATCCTGCCTGACTATTTCTACCCATGGATGTTTTCTGGCCTGCGGTAATTCTTGGTCTGCCTTTGCATCTCTCTCTTGGGTTCTTGTCTTATATTTGTCCGCTGATGTGGTGTCTGGCCAAAATCAAGGAGCTGACTTCGGAAGGGGAACCCAGAGGGTGTCCTGAAGGAAGGGATCCAGAGGTGGAGAGGATGAACAAATTTAAATTCCTGGGAGTCATGATCTCCGAGGACCAACATACTAATGTCATCGTGAAGAAACCACATCAGCGTCTCGACTTCCTCGGGAGTTTGCAGAGATTCATTATGTCATCGAAAACCTTGGTGAACCTCGACAGATGTGACTGGCTGGCTGCCTCACGGTCTGCCATGGGGGCACTCCGAATGGAAAGTCCTGCAAAAGGCAGTGGACACAATCCAGTTTTGTATCACAGGCAAAACTCTCCCCACCATCGAGAAAATCTACGCGGGAAGAGACACAAGACTCGCACCACCAGGTTCAGGAACAGTTGTTACCCCTCCACCATCAAGAGACTCATTTAAAGATTCTTACTTTGCTCATCATTTATTTCTAAAAAAATTTTTGCAGTGTGTTTACGTTTTCTTGATTTAAAAAGTTTTTTTTCTTGAGTACAGTGTACATACACTACCGATAAGTGGAAATTCTGTCTGGCCCGTCGGGAAACAATCTCAGGGTTGTTTGTATGTGATGTACATACTCTGACAATAAATTTGAACGAAAATTTGCATATAATCAGATTTCATAAAGCATGCGAATCCTGTCAGTTTTCTAGATTGATTTAATTTGAACATACAGTACAGTAACAAGCTGCTTCGGTGCCGCCCAAATACCCCAATTAACGGGGAGGAGACCCACACAGACCCGGGGGGCGGGGGCGCAGACTGCTCCGGGTTCGAACCCCGGTCGCTGGCACTGGACGAGCGTTGCGTTAACCGTGCGGCCCTGTAACATTATAACCAGATTGAAGAGGGGTCTTGGAGGAGTGAGCGATATGATATGAGGAGAAGAGTGGGACGACGGCAGTGTGATGAATGAGCGTGGTCGGGGCTTAATGAGCAATTCAGTTTATCATTAACCTTCAAGGGGCGGGGAGGGAAAACTAGCTCAGGTAAATAATATTTAAAACGAACTGTCAAGGTCTCCAAATTAGTGACAAGCAAGTAATTGGCGACAGTGTTGCAATGCGGCATCATTACTTCTGATTGTTTCCACCCCCCACCAACACGGTGCACAGAAAATACTTGCAAACAAGTACTTATTTCTGAAATAAAACACGAAAATCTGGCGGCACAATGTTGGAGAAACTCAGCAGTTCAAACTGAGTCCTTTATACAGGAAAGGTTAAAAAAAACCTTCAGACGAGCCCTTCATCAAGGTATTTTCCGCATCTAGGATCTTTTTGACAAGCCAGCTGAGTTTCTCCAGTGTTGTTTTTAAACCAATTTTTTTAAAAAAAATTACAATCACAGCGCCTGCAGATTGTGTTTCTCTCAAGCCCGAAACGTCAGTTATTTATTTGTACCGTTGTTATATTTCTAATGGATCTCTCGATTTTTAAAACTATTTAACTTACCAAACTATCTTGTACATTAAATGGATTTTTTTTTAAACCGGGGGAAAGCTTCGCTTTGTGAACAACAGACGCCCAGAAAATGTCATTTAAGAAACATTAAAAGCGCACAGTAGGTATTGACTTGCGTTCTCACACCTCTTGTGTGTGCGGAGGGGGAGGGGGAATTGGAGTCAGTGCGTGGGGGGGTTGGCCAACAAAATGTCTTTGGTCAACACAGGTGCAAGAACTCGTGTTAGGTGAACTGACCCGCGGGCAAAGCAATTTTACCAGAAAAGTTTACACCAACTTCCTTCTGAAGGGATACTGTGGTGTTCGTTCAGACACCGATCACCTGGAACATTCAGCTCTTTTCCTTTGAACCTTGCACCAACACAAACTGGCTGGGTTATTTGCTGTCTACATCTTTTCTCTCTCTCTCTCTCTCTTCTCGATTAATTTCATGCCTCGCTGGCATTGTCCAGATCAGGGTAATTTTCCACCGTCAAACTCGGGGGCAAAATAGAAGTCACACGTTTAATTGCTTTAATTAAGAAGATGATCTCCTCCAATAACAAACAGTGACTTCTTCTCCAACCAATGATGAACGGGCGAGCAAAGTAGCAATAAATGGGCCAATCAGCACGGGTTGGCAATTAATGACGCAAATGCGAATGGGCCAATCAACAGGCGGCGTTCGCCCAATTCTTCCGCACGGGTTTTGCCCAGGACCTATAGGGAGCGAGCAGGCGAGCGCTTGAAATCGGTAGGTTCGACCTAGTGCAACCCGAGCAAAGTGACCAATAGCGACTCCGCTTCGCACAGGAAAGAATGGCCCAACCATTGGGGCAGAGGGCAGGATCTTCAAGTGCGAAATTCTGAGCCAAGGTGGAGCTGAGTGCCGCTGCCTGGTAAATACCAGGGAAAGAGCGGGTCGGATCAGCGGGGAGAGAAACGGGATCGGCGCGTCGTTTTCTTTCCAACATTCTCCAAGTTTGTTTTAAATTATCTCCCGCAATTTGGACTTTAAACAAAAGCCGATGGAAAAATCCAAAAATTTTCGAATCGACGCTCTCCTGGCTGTCGACCTGCCCAAACCACAAACTTGTTCGCCTCTTCTTGCAACTTCGCCCCCTCCCTCCACAGCCAGCCCTCCAATGCTCGACCAACACCCGGCCACCACCGACTGCCTGCGCTCCGACAGCCCCTCGCCCCCGAGGCTGACTCTCGGCAACCTGATGTCCAACCCCGGCTTCCTGAGTGTGCACCAACACCCCGGCATGACAGGCCTTCACTCCCACGGGGCGATCCCGGCTTCAGCTCTCTACGGCCACCCGGTCTACACCTACTCGGCACTGACGGGTCAGTCCAGCACCTTGCCCTACCCTTACCCTCAACTCGCGGGCGCTCATCACTCGGAGCCAGTCAAAGTAACGGCCGGGACGTTTCAGATAGACCAGTGGCTTCGAGCCTCGACAGCCGGGATGATGTTGCCAAAAATGCCGGATTTCAACGGTAGGCGTCCGTCCATTTCTTCCTTCGGAAGAGATACAAAAAAAGCTCTCAGTGTTTGCCAAACTTACGATCTTATCTTCTGAAAACCTTGTTAGAATTCATAAGAATCAGTTAAGCTGTTAAAACGATTGTCTAGCTCTCCTGAGGTTGGAGCCACCTCAGAGCATTGGATATTGTGCCCAGATTCTGCTCTGTTCAATGTTACATTGGTTGGCCGCCATTGGAGAGCGAGCACGTTACCTGCATCTATATTTTAAAAGTGATTGAATAGGGAAACAGTAGCAACAAAAAAAAACCCCTGCCAACTGCAGGCCGATTTAAACCGTAAGGGTGAACCTTCCCCAGCTGTCCCTGTCCAACTTGGACAAGGAATTTAATGAAACAACAAAGTGATTTGATTGAACACCCGGCCAAGTGTCCTTCATAAGAATTTCGCCTCAGCCCCAATTACAACCCCCATTTTCGCTTTTTTTTTTAAACCCCTGCCATGGTTATGTTGGTTCATGGTGAAAGGAGTAAAATGGTGGGTTGAGATAAAACAGCTTCCATTGCAATGGAAATAAACATTCGTCCAGCCGCAATGCTGAAAGATGCAACAATGTATTGAATTTAGGAAATACTTTCAAGTAAGTCGTTATTGAAACATCAGGGTTTTTTTTTGTTGCGGGTGAAAAATTCCTGACACAGGGGGAAAAAATACTAATTAGGCGAGGAGTGAAAATTCTCCAGACGTAAATCTCAAACAAGGTTCAGCGGTGATGGGGTGGGGGGGGGGGGGGGGAGGAAGCGAAATGGCAGGATAATAAACCGGCTGGAAAGTGGCGAGATGGTGTTAAAATCTCAGCGCTGTTTGCAGAAGAGAGACTGGGCTTTTTGTTTCTGCCTATTCTCGCAGGTTTGTTCAAGATGAAGCAGTAAATAGCGCCTTTTCTTCCACCGTTTGCCGTGAATGGCGAGCTCTCTGCAAACCCAGCAACAATGAGCTGACAAATCCAACATGTGGCTTATTTATAGGTCTCTGCAAACCCGAGTCTTTTATTCGACCTGATTTTAGTATCCTGTGACTCGAATTCTTTCTACATATTCTCCTCCGGCTTCTGGTCCAATGTGTACAATCCTTCGAGTTAAATAAAGTACGATTGTTCTGTGTTCATTAAAATATCTACAGTCTTAATGTCCATAGAATATTTTAAGATTAAAGTGAAATTGATAACGAATTATTACATTCACAGCATGTGGTTTCATTTGTCGATCAACAGCATTTGGGAATAAATTTGTAGCTATTTCCACGTTTGGGGTTCGCCGTTCACTGTTTAATCTCAGTGGGTTGGTCATTATTGATTTGATCAAAGGATTGTCTACCTTGTCCAGGGATTTGGAAGGGATGGCGGTAAACGGTGGGCGTACTCTCTCAACAGGGCCAATCAACTTTCCCTGGGGAGTCGGAGCTAATTTTCACCACTCTTCTATTGTACCTTTTATTGTCCGGTACATGTTAGCCCTGTGGAAAATCAACCCCCTTTTCTTAAAGAAACTATAGGAAATGGCTGGTGACTGTAATATCTTGATCGACGAGAAAACCGGAGTGGCGTCCACGTGAAAGGTTCAGCGCGCTGCTCATGGTGATGTAATTTAACGGATGATTCAACGAATATAAATTGTTACTTTAATTCAGGCCGCAAAAATGCCATCGATTGCATTTTCCAATCTGTGAATTGTACCACAAATATTCCATATTAAAATCTGGAATTGAGTGTTTCCATGTAATATTGCTCGAGCTAGGATTAACATTCCAGGATCAATGCACGGATGACATTTTAAGAACACACTGTAGATGTTGACAGTGTGGACATGCAATAGTGAACAATCCCCGAAATGTACGCCCTTTGTAGGTTAATTGGTGTATCTGGGCGGCTTGGGCTCCTGGGCTGATCACTGTCTAAAAGAAATTGAACTGTAATCTTCTATTCAGATTTGACACTGACGCCTGTGTGATTAAGATTGTGGTGGCGAGGTTTTAAATAACAAAATACAGTTCCCAATTGGCCAACCTGTGTTCTCATTTAGTTTTGCAGAGGGTGTTTTTCTTTAATTCGGCCTTGAGGGGGGAAAAAAGCGAAAGTGGGAGAATGGAACATCATACAAATTCTCACGGCAAGCGGGGTAGGCCGATAAAGAGAGTAAATACAGGCGCTTTCGAATCTCTGCAGCGATGGGAGAAAATGTTCAAGGCTGTTCATCTGTTCCACAGCACAAACTCAGTCCAGCATGTTGGGGAAATGCCGTAGGCCGCGAACAGCTTTTACCAGCCAGCAACTCCTGGAATTGGAGCATCAATTCAAACTGAACAAGTACCTCTCCAGGCCCAAACGGTTTGAGGTGGCCACGTCCTTGATGCTAACAGAGACGCAGGTAGGATGATTTTCTGCACAAATCTGATCGAAATGGGCAAATGAACGCTTTGACTTTTCATTCAGAGCCTTGTGTGCAGTTGATTTTATTCTTGCTCCTATGTGTGTGATTTACGTGGTGGGTTAGTTTTTAAAGATGCAGCTTCCCACTGTCTCTTGAGTTTCATGTTTTAAACTGTCCGGTCTTGCGGATTTAAAAATCTGGATCTGCTTCTCTCTTTTAAAAAAAAAAAATCCAATAGGTTAAAATATGGTTTCAGAACAGACGGATGAAATGGAAACGGAGCAAAAAGGTCAAAGAACAGGCGGCGCACGAAGCAGTCAAACAGAAGGGAAAAATCACTGAACACACATCCAACCCTTTCCAAGAGAAACCTGACATGGCCAAAGGAGATCAGAGCAAACATTCCCGATTGAGGAACGTTCGGGGCAGTGACGAGGAAGGGGGTAGTTTAACGTGCCCCTCGTCCGAATGTTCTTCCGACGAGGAAGCCGAGCAAGGCCCGACCATGAAAGTTAAATAGGTCCCATCGGTTTCACCGCCACCGGGTCACGCTCTCGGACAAATAGCTCGACTTGTATAGCGTCTCCTGAAGGTTTGGCACTGGCAAGTTTCCCCGTCTCTCACTAATTGCCATAACACACAGGTTCGTGTAAGTCTGAACGGTAAAAAGTGTAAAATTGCAGGACTGTCCGCCTTTATTTTTGTATTGTATTTATAAGAACTGGCCCATAGATATGCATGCTAAGTTATTGTTTAGCTACTGTATGCTGTTTCGTTCCCTTCCCCTCAATATATTGCAAGATGCTGCTGTACATAACGCACAATAAATGTTTTGTATCGAACGCTTGGTTAAAATTGATTGGAGTACATTTTAAATCGTGACGCCCCGAGGAAGCACAAGACAGGACAGGGCTTTCGGAAAAGGCACAAATCTGCACCGATCATGAGACCCAATCGTGTTGTTTGCACCTGATCTTTTACCTGCAAACTCACTCTTAAAAGTGACCTGCTTTCCCCATGATCCCTGACTGCCCTTTCCAGGCACCCACCACCCCTCTACGTGTGTGTGTTAAAAAAATTGCCCCCAAACTCTCTGTGATTGTAGTTAAAGCACGCAGCCATGCTTTTGAAGGCTCAGGTGCGAAACGTCGGCGGTCCAGTTACAACTTTACCTCCTCTGGACGCTGCGAGACCGCTCGAGCATTTCTCTGCGTGTTCTCTCCCACCCCCTCACCCTGCATGCGACATATTTAACCTCAGAGAGAGAGAGAGAGAAAATTCTGCCTTCCCACTCAACGCCTCCTATAACTAAAAAAAAATCGAAGTCATGCCCAACAATGCTGAACAATATAAAACAGGGATAACTCCACGAGTGAATGAAAGTTGCTGCATTCAGTCTACAGAATTAAATGGTGGGGCCTAAACCCAAGTCAGAGACTGACCCGGACAAATGCAAGGAACATTTGAAAAACACCCTCTGCAAATGCAAGGCTCGCTGTCCGCCTGCCTGCCTGCTTGATTTTTAATTCTGTGGGCGAGGCCGCTGGTTCGACTCGGCTTTTAATGGTGGTGTCGGAACGGTGCGAATGTGGGCAAACATGAGGATGGGGTAAATCGGCAGGAACATTTCACACCCGCGCTGAAATGGTTTTATTTTCATAAACTTTTGAGACGCGCCTCCCAGCCGCCCGGCGAAGAGATTTGGCCCAGCGTGGACCAGATGCTCGGCAGATCAATCAAACATTTATCGCCTTCCCCTTCGTTGCTTTTATTGATTTTTTTTGCCACTTACAAATATTTGCAAATCAAATTATAAGAGAAGGAGGCAGAAATAATTTCATTGAGTTGCCTGCTGTGTCTGAACTGAGCGAGCATTATTTTTAGAAATCTCACCCTTCCCCCGATGCTTATTTGTTTCCTTAAGTCAGGTCGTTACTTCTGCCCTCCCTCCCATTTAGGCTGATCGTGCAATGTCATAGAATTCTCAGCCCCGGGTCTCCTGCCTCTCCAGCCCACCACGTCCCCGAGCCCCGAACGTCAACCTGCTTTTCACCTGCGGCGAGTTTGGAAAAGATTTTCTGCGCATTCGTTCCGATCTTTCCCGTCCTGTGAAAGATCACGGCGAAACAGAGGTGCTTTTCGTGGTCAGGTTGTTCGTGAATTGCTCCCCCCGTCCCTGCTTTCTGGGAGTTTGTCCAACTTGAGTTGACAAAATGCGATCTACCTTATTACAAGAACAATATTTCGCCAGTATAACTCATGCGGGGAGGGGGGAGAACGCTGTTGGGAGTTAGTGGATGGGTTAAGTGCGTGTGTTTGATACGGAGGGAGGGGGAGCCAATATCTTGAGGAAGGGCTCAGGCCCGAAACCTCTGTCATTCTTCTTTGCAGACTGCGAGACCGGCTGAGTGCCTCCAGCGTTTACCGTTCAGGTTTTACTTCTGTTTAACAGGAATGTCTGCAGGCACTGTGTGATTGCAATACACAAAAGTGCTGGAGAAACTCAGCAGGTCACGTCGAGTCCACGGGAAGCAATGGCCGGAGCCCCTTCGTCTACGAATTCGCCGGTTTCGAGGCTGTTAGGAAAATCCGACTCTTCGTCTGGCGATCCTCCGCATCCACGGGAGAGGTGCGGAAGCAACTCGTCCGGGGAGAGCCTAAATCGTAAGACGGGATGCCTGACGAAAAGCCAACCTGAGGTTTCATCTGTTGAAGACAACAGCGTTTCCAGCAAATTGCTTTTCTTAGTTTTTTGAATACTTTATTTTAAACCACAAAATTAGCAATCACAACATTTCAAATTCATTCCAAATACGTGTATTATATATATATTACAGAGAGAGAAAGGAAAATAAGAAAAAAACACCCTCTACTACCCCACCCTCCTCCCTCCAACCCAAAGGGAAAAAGACTAGGACAAGAGAACCATTCTATATCTGTGTGTGTGAGAGAAAGAGAGGGGGGGGGGGGGGGGAGGGATGACTGAGATTCATTTCAATATTAATACCCACACATTGGCCTCTATATTTTCCAAAACGTATGATACCTATTTTTTTTAAATATTAAGTGATTTTTTTTCCCAAGTGGTCAGCAAATTGCTTTTCAAGACGAGCAACCTGGTAAAAAGAGCATTTAAAAACTGATATGCCGTCAATCTTCCGGATCAAGTGATCAATAATTGTACTGGTCTTCAGAACTCGACAATGGAGACAGACGCAAGCAGTTTCCATAAGTTCACGCAAGAAACGGATCAGAATATTTTTTAAAAAAGGGTGAAATATAAACGAAAGTTGCCTTGATTTGGTTTCGAATGATAGGAGACAGAATGAAGCCCGCGGAGTAAATTTAACAAGTGTTTGCAGAGACAGTGCGGCTTTGATATAAACGGCAATCAACCGCCTTTCTTTACAATTCACTACATCAAGGATAATCTCCTGCCATTCTAAAGTAATAACATTTGTGAGCGAGTAGTTATCGTTTTATAGCCTATTTGGGATGAATTGCTGCACTGATATTTTTTCAGCTGTGCTCAAATCCCGAAATACCATTTGATTAAAATGATAAATGCAAGTCAAATCCAATTCAATGCCGTTGTGCTTTGTACACAACAGAGAAAAGGAAGCCTTTCCTTTACAGGACTCGGTACCGCGATCACATCGTCTCAGCCAACTCGATTTAGGGGGCAGTTACGAGCCCAATTTAAGCTGTGGAAAGGCGAGTTCGCGCTACAGGCCAGATAGGGTGAAACGAGTCCAATTCTTGTGATTCGGTGACTACCACCGAATCAGACGCCGGGTACTCGCTCCAGATGAAACCTCGCCCCTCGTTTTTAAAGATGCAACATTGTCTGTTCCCAAATGAGCTCAGCGGAAACGTATGTGCACGAGGGGATAACGAGTTCGAGTCTGGGGCTGATGTTTGGCGATAAATTAAGGATCAATTCATTGCTGTCATCTCAGCTAGTCTTGCAATCAATTACCGCAACATTAAATATAATCACTGGCTGTACTCGGCAATCGGTAACTAATTTCTAATAATAAATCAGGGACATAATTTTGCTTCATTTCTGCATTGGTTTCGCAAGTCGGTGGGTGTCTGGGCACCCACATTAAAAGTAGATTTCCGCCACGACGCGCCAAAAACACCAGTATGCGCCATGCTCTTTGCAAGCCCCTGCATAAAATCCTTTCTCTTGTAATGATTCAGTTTTTTAAAAAAAAACTAGCCATCGCCTGCAGTTATCCCTCGTTCGCTTGGCTACATTTGCACCCGGCCATCGACGACACTGAAATATCAGTAAACGTCGACATTTGTGGTGAAGAGCTATCTTGTTTCAACAATAAGGTTAACAAGAGAAGCGGGTCCATGGATCTCGGGAGATGGTTAATCGAGAGGCAGATCTTTCTTTTCCTTCCGCAGCGAACTTGTTCCCCATTCCCAAAGGAGAGAAATGTCCTTGTCACTTTTGGGGTCAGTTTTAAAAAAAAAACACAATTAAAGGACAATTTAACTTTTTTTAACAAACTTTATTTATTCGTTCAAAAAACAATTAACCATAAACATGAACGTTATTTTTTATAGAAAAAAAAGAACCCCCCCCCCCCCCCACTTCAGCCAACTAGAGCCATAAAGAAAGAAAGAAAAAATATTAAGACAATTTAACTTGAATGTGATTGAGAATTCCAGTTCTCCGTCGGTTTGGAAGCTACTCCTTCCCTGCGAAACCCCGGGGCACCGTGTATCGATCAGGAAAGTCTCGGTGGCAACCAGTCGTCCGGGAGACAACAAAACCTCTGGGTTTTAATAGTCGCATGAATTGGTTTGTTTAAAAAGGCCGATCTTGGGATGGACTCAACATCATCCAAAGCTGCTCACTGTTCTTGGTTACATTTGTCTGGACAGCGACAGGATGGGAGTAAATCAACGAGAGGGCCCTTGAACAGATGCCGGACAACCTCCATGTGATTTGGAAATGACTGTATTAATGAATTATGAATCTTTTTTTTCGGTGAGAGCAATCATTTTGCACGGAGATGAAAGAAATAAGGTCGCAACTGGCCTGATATCGCTGAGGTGTAATTACATCTGACTTCCCTTCCACGCAATGATCTAGGCAAGGCCGTTGTTTATGAAGAACCCAAACATTTACGACGCTAATCACGGACTCTGCACCCAAGTCCCATTGCCGTGTTTGTATCTGTCAACAAAACGAATCCTTTCAAGCTCCGATCTTAGAGACCCAGGAGCAGGAAGACATAGTTTCCAGATCGTACTTCGCAGGAAATAAAATAAAAGTCTCATGTTAGTTGGTGACTGAGGCACAGAAACAGGCTATTCGGCCCTTCTTGTCCAAGCTCGTTCCATTTGCTTGTGTTCAGCCCCTATTCCTCCAAACACCTCTCCGACTGCCTTTTAAATGTGCAATTTTACTCCCTCGAATCCCTTTTAAACCTTCCTCCTCTCATTAAATGTTTTAGATTCACTTTCCCTGGTAAAAGGCAGTGACTATGTAGAAACACAGATAATAGGAGCAGGAGAAGACCACTCGGCCCATTGGGCCTGCACATCCCTTTTGGATAGATCGAGTGAACTTTCTGTCTTTCAGTTGTCAGCTCAGTCCAAAATGGTGTAACCCTTATGGCAAGATCTGGACTTCAACATTGGGAACCAGCTTCTCACCAGTTCAAAACTGTCAAGGTTCTCCTTCATTCTTCTAAATTCCAATGAGTATCATCCAGTTTTTTTTCAGGTGTCCGTCCTGCACTCCAAGGACTCAGTTTGGTGAACCTTTGCTACACTCCCTCAATAGCAAGGATGTCCTTTCTCAGATGAGGAGAATCAAACTGCACATGTGGTGCAGCCTCTCCATAAGGACCACAAAATATAGGATCAGAAGTAAGGCCATTCAGCCCATCGAGTCCACTCCACCATTCCATTCTCCCACTCCCCTGCCGTCTCCCCATAACCGTTGATCCCCTGACTATTCCGATACCTATCAATCTCTGCCTTAATACGCCGAATGACCTGGACTCCACAGCTGCCACTGGCAACAAATTGCAGAGTTTCACCAATCCCTGGGTAATGAAATGCCTTCACATCTCTGTTTTAAATGGGAAGCCTTCAATCTTGAAGTTGTGCCCTCTTGTCCTCGACTCCTCTACTATGGGAAACAAGGAAGGCCCTATACAACTAACTGCAGTAAGACCTCTCTATTTCTATATTCAGAACTTCTCACAATAAAGGTCAAAGAGGTGTTTATTTTCTTCACCGCCTGCTCTACCTGCATTCCAATCTTTAATGACTGATGCACCATGACACCCAGATCTTGTTGCACCTCCCTTTTTCTTATTATCTTGCCATCCAGATAATAATCTGCCTTGCTATTATTGGCACCAAGGAGGAAAACCTCACACGTGTCTACATTATCCCATTACATGACGTACCAGTCATGCATTTGGCCATTCACCTAATCTGTCCAAGTCATCCTGCAATCTCTTTGAATCTTCCTCACAGTTAACACTGCCACCCAACCTGCAATTTTAAAGATATTACATATAATTTCTTCATCTAAATGATCAATATATTTATCTTACCAATGGCCCTTATAATTTTATAAAGTCCCTTTGGCTCCTGGGAGAAAAGTCCCAGCCTTTGCATCCTCACCTTATAATTCAAGTCTACAAGATCTGACAACATGCAGTTCTTGTCAATTTTTTCTTCACACTTTCCAGCTTAACCATTTCTTTACTATGGATGGTTGATCAAAACTGTGCTTTTACTCTGATCAAAAGATTCTTACTGTCCACTTTATGAAAACCTCTGTCAAGATGGCTCTCAGAGGAAACAACCCAAGTTTGTCCAACCTCTCCCCATAATGTATTCCCACTAAATGTGGCCACATCCTGGTAAAACTTTTCAGTGCTCTTTCCAAAACCTCCACATCCTTCCTGTATTGGCATGACCAGTCTAATAAGGATTAGACATACACTGAGAAAGGGAGGGGTTGAGGAAATGGTCCTTCAAAATGGCATCACAGGTAGATAAGAAGGTGAAGGAGATATACAGGATTCTGGCCTTCATTAGCCAGGGCAAGGAATCTAAGAGTATGGATGATACAACTTCATAAAAATGACTATGCCACAAAAGGAGTATTTTTGTAGAATTCTGTCCATCACATCATGGGGAATTTGTGAATGGACTGGTGAGGGTGCAGTGTATTGGCCTGGGATGGACCATTTCCAGTTATGGAGAGAGATTGGTTATACTTGGTTGTTTTGAATGGAGCAGAAGAGACAGAGGGAGGAGATGATGTAGGTGCACAGAATTATGAGGAGCTTAGATATGGTTAGAAACTTCTTTCAATAAGTGAGACGTGTAAATCCAGAGGGCAGAGGTTAAAGGAAAGGAGTAAGAACATAAAAGGAGCTTGGTGGAAAATTGTTTTCACCTCGCGGGTGGAGGCAACCAGGAACACACATCAGAAAATGGTGGAGGCCAGTCCTCTGGATACTTCTGAGGAGAAAAGTATCTCCAGGAGTTGCTCAGGATAGTGTCTCAGCCCAACCATCTTCATAAGCTTCATCAATGGACTTCCTTCAATCGTAAGGTCAGAAATGAGTGTCTGCTGATGAATGCATTATGTTCAATACCATTTGCAACTCATCAGATAATGAAGTTATCCATAACTAAATGCAGCAAGACCTGCATTTTCAACTCCCTTCTGACCTCATTCCCAACCATACTTGCTATCATAGCCACATTTCTTTTCTCTCAAATTATTTCCTTGTGGGTTCCAGCTCCATTTCCAGGCCTTTCAGTTTGGTCCCATCAGGACATTCGGTCTCTGCACTCTATCCATCACTGCTCTCGTTGCTTCTCCCCCCTCCCTGGTCCCGATACTCCAACCTCTCCACTATTACAAGTAGTCTCAACAGAGACTGACTGTTTCTCTCCACATTTGCTTCCTGACCCATTGAGTCCCTCCAGCTTCTCTATTCACTCAAGACCTGAACAGTACCCAGGCCTGGGCTGAAAAGTGGCAAGTAACATTCTTGCCACACAAGTTTAATTCGTCTCCCAACTCCTCAAACCCAGTCCACCATCTACAAGCCTCGAGTCAGGAGTGTGACTTCCAGTTGCCTGGATGAGTGCAGCTGGAACAATGGAAAGAGGATCAACACTACACAGGACATATTCGCCTGCTTTGTTGGCTTCCACTCGACATCAATTCACTCACTCTACCACTGAAACACAGTAGAACGAGAATTTATTGTCATGAACATGTCACAAAATATGTTGTTTTGTGGCAGTATCACATTGCAGACATTCATATAAACCACCTTACAATAATAAATAAAAATAGTGCAAAGAAAAAAGATAAAGTAAGGCAGGGTCTTTGGTTTTATTGATCATTCAGGAATCTGATGGCAGTGGGAAGGAAGCTGTCCTTGTACCGCTGAGTGATCATCTTTAGGCTCCTGGTAGCAGAGTGGAGGGCATGTCCTGGGTGGTGGGGGTCTTTGAGGATAGAGGCTACATTTTAAAGACACCGCCTCATGTAGATGTCCTCGATGGAGTGAAGCCTGGTGCCTGTGATGTTGCAGGTCGACAATAACCTTCTGGAGATTTTTCTTGTCCTGGGCATTGCACCTCCGTAACAAACAGTGACGCGACGAGACAATGGGGTGAATGGTAGAAGTTTTCTAGTCTTTGGTGATATATGAATCTCCTCAAAACTCCTCACAAAGTTTAGCCACTGGTGAGGTTTTTTGGTGATTGTATTGACTTGGAGGTTCCAGGACAGAGCCTTGGAGATGTTGACACCCAGAAATGTGAAGTTCTTGACCCTCTCCATCGCTGACCACTCGATGAGGACTGGTTCGTGTTCTCCTGATTTCCCTCTCCTGAAGTTCAAAACATCTCCTTGGTTTTGCTAACACTGAGTGCAAGGCCGTTGCTGTGAAACCACTCAAGTAACTGATCCATCTCCCTCCTGGACACTTCCTCATTGCTATCTATGATTCTACTGACAACCGTGGTGTCATCGGCAAATTTGCAGATAGGCTCCCAATTCATTCTCTCACTCCACCACTGATACACAGTAGCAGCAGTTTGTCCACTCTCATGATGAACCCACCAAGGACCTTGAAAATCCACAAGCATGCCTTGTTGGAAGAACAAGGGGGGAAAAAAAATCATGGAACTATTACCATCTGGACAGTGCCTTCCAAACCAGACACGATTATGAATTGGAGGTGTATCACCATTCCCTCAATTGTCACTGGGTCAAAATCCTGGAACTTACTCCATTACAGTACTGAGGGTCTACCCACAGGCAATGTGACTGCTAAAGCAACTCTCTGTGACTATTATTTATTTTAATATATGTATTGTGTTTATGTATCATTTATCTGTGTTTGTTATATCTGTACATGTGATTTGGTACAATCGGATGACAAATAATCTTGAACTTGAACCTTTAAGACAGCATCCGTTCAAGAATCAGCTGACCTTTGCCTTCTCAAGGGCAATTGGGGATGGGCAATCAAATGGCAGTTCAGCTTGTGATGTCCGCATTCCCTGAATGATTTAAAAAAAAAGTATGAGCATTTAAATTATCAAGATATGGAAGATAATGGACCATTTGAGCCAAACCCATTTATCAGGTTGAAAGGAACTTTCCAAATGGAAGTCTTTTCCTTCCACTGATGCTGTTCAACCCCCTGAGTTCCTTTAGCAGAGTGTGCTCAGCTTCAGATTCCAGCATCTGCAGTCATCTGTGTGTCTCCGCATCACTGCAGGAGTTCCCTGGTGCAGTCCCCCAGGCCCAAATATCTTTAGTTGCTTCATCAATGACGTTTTCTTCACCCCAGGCCCAGAAGTGGGGACGCAAAGCAAACTAGGGGAACGGTATCTCATATTTCACTTGTGTCAACGACCCCCGTAGCATGAACATTGAATCTACAATTTCAGGTAGCCCACACCCCTTGGTTCCTTTCTCTTTCCTTCTGATCCACTCAGTCCTTTCACACACCCTTACCTCCTTTCCAGCCTCTCCTCAGCACCCTGTTACCCAATTTCTTTCAAGTCCTCCTCCTGGATTCATCTGTCTGCCATGTTCGCCTCCCCATTCCATCTGCCCACTCTCACTCCCGTATCCCATTGCACTCATTGCTTTCCTTTCATGAGGATATGTACAATGTAAATTCTTACTTGCTGCAGCCAAACAGGCACGTAAGATACACCAGCTACAATAGTGTTCATTCAATTGGTATAATATGCCAAGATAGAAAAAAAAAGGTAGATAAATAAATATTTTCAGCTCCAGTCAGTACAAAAAAAAAGTGACATATCAATAGTGGTGGTCCCAGTCTAGTTTATAGTTAGAGAGCTTCAAGAGCCTGATAGCTGCTCAGTAAAAGCTGTCTTTGAGCCTAGAGGTGCTGGACTTCAGACTTCTGGTGCCTTCCACCTGAGGGTAGCAGTGAGTAGAGGTTATGACCAGGATGATGGGGGTCCTTTATGATATTGGCTGAATTCTTGAGGTAGTGCCTCTCAGAAGTCTCTTCAGTAGATGGGAGGTCGGTGCGTGTGATGAACTCGGCTAGGTTTGCCACTTTCATCCGCTTTCTGCATTCCTGGGTACTCACTTACCAAACCAGGCTGTGATGCCCCTGGTCAGTACACTTTCCACGGAGCTCCTGTAGAAGTTTGATAGAGTATTCGATGACAGGTCGAATCCATATCAGATTCTGTAACCTGCATCCTTTCGTTGTCTCCACTTATCACCACTCCCCGAAATGTCAGCCATCGCTCATCTTCCATCGATGCTGCCACCCCCCCGTCTTCTCCAGCAATTTGTTTTGTTATGATACGGTTATGATATAGTTCTTTTCAAATGCTGGCTTTATTTCCTGAGGATACATTAATGAAATTGAATATTAGTGCACAGCCCACTTTATGATGGAAGATTATCGTGGATGCAGCAGCTGAAAGTGACTTGGCCTTGGGCACACAGTGAACAACTGCCACAATATTCTTAGCACTCCGCATGATAAAGTATCTGTTTATTGGCCTGCCTCCCATCACTCCATGTATCATCGACACACTGACGTTCCAGTGTAAACCAGCCACAAAATGTACTTGCCTCAGATACCCCAACAGCACTACCCAAATTCATGATCTTCACAACCACACAGATCCACAGCACCAAGAGCATTGGGTGGCAGGGTGATACAGCTACTGTCCATAGTCCTATTGACCTGTGTTTAATCCCTCGCATGGGGGCTCTGAGTGGACTTTGCACATTCTCCCTACAATCGTGTGGATGTCTTCTGGGTGTTTGGGCTTCCTTCCAAGACAGGTGAATCATCAGCTTAATTGGCCACCTTAAATTGTGGGGGGGGGGGGAAGGTGTGATAGAATCGGGGGGGGAAAGAATCAAATGGGATGAGTAGAATGGGTGCTTTATCATTGGTTTAGACTCATTTGGGTCTGTTCCCCTGGTAACTTAATACCATTACGTGTAGGTCCCTAATTGTTGTGCATTATCCAGGTACTGAAAATATAAATCTACTCCTTCAGCATCATTATTTGGAAATTTTGGAACTCTCTCCCCAACAACAGAGTAAAATAAGATGAAGAGAAAAACATCCAGCCCTTCCCATCAACCATTCCTCTGTCCACCTGCACAACCAATCAAGATCCTGCTGCAATTTTTGGCAACCGTCTTCACTATCTACAACTCCAGACACTTTGGTGTCATCTGCAAATTTGCTCACTGTGACATGTTCACTTTCAGCTCAATCATTCACGTAGATGACAGGCAGCCAAGGGCCCAGCACCGAACCCTGTGACGCGCCATACATCACAGGCTCCAGTCTGGAAAAACAAAGTTCCACCTTCACCCTCTGCTTTCCTCATGAAGCCAATTTTCTATCCAATCTGCTATTTCACCTGGCAATCAATGTGACCTAACCTTCCACACCTTATTGAATCCATGTATACAACATCCATAGCTCTACCCTCATCAACCTCCTTTGCCATATCATCAGTTTTGAGAGACTTACAAAACCATGCTGACTCTCATTAAGTGCACGTATATCTTCTCTTCTCAGATTTATTGTCCAGTAACTTAATAGATAAGATTAGGCAGGATTTACCAATGATTGACCGGACGCACATGCTAGCGGGTAAAAGTATGTCTGTTAAATGGGGGGCACTTGAAAGGACAATGAGGAAGGTCCAGGATGAACATGTTCCTAGTGGGGTAAAGGACAGGAATGGTGAGGTAAAGGAAACCTGGATAACAAGAGACGTGAAGGCACAGATCAGGAAGAAAAAGGAGGCATAAACCAAACGCAGGCAGATCAGTCTGAAGGGACAAAGCATGAGGGAATCCCATGAGGAGTATAGTAATGTCGGAGCATGGTGAGGTGGGGGGGGGGGGGGAGAATAAGGAGGGTTAAAAACTTGTTGAAATGGCTTTGGTGGCGAGCGTGTGGAAGAGACCAAGAAGATTTTAAGTATATTAAGACAATAAGATCATGAAGGAAAGAACAAATCCCCTTAAGGATCAGAAGGGGCAACTGTGTAGAGGGGATAGGGAAGACCTTAAATGAATTATTTCTTGAATGTGTTTTCTGTTGAACAGGATAAGCAGGAGAGGGAAAGAAGGGAGGTCATCAGATAGTCTGGGGCATGTCTGTGTCTGTATCTGTATCAACCACAGATGTTAGGCTCACTGGTCTGTAGCTCCCAGGCTTTTCCCTTCAGCCTTTATTGAATAGAGGCACCACATTTACCAGCCTCCAGTCTGCTGACACCTCACTTGTACTCATCAATCTCAGCCAGACACCTGCAATTTCCTACCCATCTTCCCAGAGTGTCCTTGGATAGTATTTAGTCAATTGGCCTGCCATTTCTTTGTTCCCCATGAGTCACAAATTCCCCTAATTCTGACTGCTTTAAATGGTATCTTGTCATTTTTATGCTCCCTGTAAGTTTCCTCTCCTACTCTATTCCCCCCCCCCTTCCAATTAGACACTTGGCTGAATTCTAAGCTTCTCCCATCTTTCAGGGTTGTGGCTTTTCCGAGCCAATTTATACATCCATCTTTGATTCTAATCCTATCCTTGATTTCCCACACAGGAGAGAGACATAATGGAAAATGGAGAAGTCTATGTTAATGCCATCTGTGTTTTATTTTTGCAGCAAGCAGGGATGCACACCTTTTGATGTTCCTCCACATGATCGTTAATTACTTATCTAACATTAACCCATTAAGCAGACTCTGCCTGGGTATCCTGGCTAATTCAGCATAATAACCCCTAATACAAGTACTGGACCAAGGTCTCAGGGTTAACGGTGACACTTCTCATCCTCTGGAAAACTTCCATCATGTTGTGATCACTCTTCTCTACCCCAAGGGGCCTAATTAATCCTGCCTCATTGCACAGGACTCATTCTACCACTGTCTGCTCTCTTGTTGGTTCCTGGACATATTGGTCAAGGAAAACACCCTGACACTCCAGGAAATCCTTTTTTCACTGTATTTCTCCCATTTTGTCCTTCCAATCCACATGCAGAGTAAAGTCTCCCACAATAACTGGTGTGCATTGATTGCATGCTTCACTTATTTTTACCTGATGCCATCCCCAATCTCATCACTACTGTTTACATAGAACATAAAACATTACGGCATGGCACAGGCCCTTTGCCCATGATATTGGGCCAACCTATAATACCTAAAAAAACTCAAAACCCTCCCTACCTCATAATCTTCTAATTTTTGTTCATCCATGTGGCTGTCTAAGAGCCTCTTAAATGATTCTATTGTTCCAGACTCCACCGCCACAGCTGGCAATACATTCCAGACATCTACAATTCTCTGTGTAAAAAAAACTTACCCTGATGTCTCCCCTAAACTTTCCTCCCTTCACTTTGCATGGATGTTTGCTACTACTATCCTGGGAAAAAGGCACTGGCTGTCCATCTTATCTATGCCTCTTAGAATCTTGTAGACCTCTATTAAGTCACCTCTCATCCTTCTCTCCAAAGAGAAAAGTCCCAGCTCTGCTAACCTTGCCTCACAAGACTTATTTTCCACACCAGGCAACTGCCTGTAAATCATCTCTGTATCCTCTCCATAGCTACCATTTCCTTCCTGTCATGAGATGAATAACTGAACACAATATTCCAAGTGTGGTTTCACCAGAGATTCATAGAGCTGAAACATCACCTCGCATCTCCTGAACTCAATTCCCCGACTTATGAAACCAAGCATATCAGCCAGGCCTTTTTAACCATCTTAGCAACCTTCGCGACAAACTTGAGGGAAGTTTGGAATTGGACCCCAAGGTCCCTCTGTTCTTCCCCACTGTTAAGTATCCCACCATTAACCATGTACTCTGTCTTCAAACTTGGTGGATTGTACACCACCCTCACTCACAGATTCTGTCCTCTGGTTCACAAAGCACAGAGGTCCAAAGCTCCACCCACACAGATTCCACATTATCCAAGCTGATGTCCTTATTTAAAATTGTTCTGATCTCCTATTTAATGAGAAATGCTACCCAACCTTTGTTTTGGTTGGAAATACTTCTTTAACTTTTTTGCTTTACTTATCATCAAATTTCCTTTCTTTCTTTTTCAATCTTTTTATTAGTGAACAATACATGAGGAGAATACAGAATTGAATAGTTAAAAACAGAATCATCAATATATTGCAATAATTAATACAACATCTAACATTATAACATATTGAACAATATTATCCCTTTCTCTTCAATTTAGAATATTAAAAAAAAGAGAAAAAAATTGTTATTAAAACCCCATCTAACCTACCAAAATAAAAAAACAGCAAAAAAAAAGTGGACAGCTTAAATTGAGTGTTCACTACAACAGATCAATACAAACTATTTACCTGGGTCTTCGGCAATAAAAAAAAACCCAACAGAAATCCAAAAGAGTCTGGAAGGTAAAGTCAAAATACAAATCAACTCATATGAAAATAGTTTATAAAAGGACACCAAGTCTCTTCAAACTTAACAGAGGTATCAAAAGTGCAACTTCCAATTTTTTTCTAGCTTAAACGTGACATAATTTGAGAGAGCCATTGCATCAAAGTAGATGAATTAGGATCTTTCCATTTAAATAGAATGGCTCTTCTGGCCAACTACGTAGTAAAGGCTACAACTCGATGTGCAGAGTTGGGAACTTGACCCACCTCTGGAACTATAATTCCAAATATATCACTCAATGGATTAGGTTGCAAAATCTAATATCCAGTAGAATTGACAAAGACTTGAAAATATCTGTCCAATACTTCTCCAATACAGAGCAAGACCAAAACATATACATAAAATTTCCAACCATATTTTACCAGGATGTTGCCTAGATTGGAGAACACGTCTTACAAAACAAGGTTGACAGAGCCAGGGCTTTTCTCTTTGGATTGATGAAGGATGAAAGGTGACTTAAAATGATGAGAGGCATAGATAGGGTGGCTGTTCAGCACCATTTTTTTCTGGGGCAACAAATAGCAAATACCAGAGGACATCTGTTTTAGGTGAGTGGAAGAAAATTTAGGGGAGCTGTTAGAGGTTAAGTTCCCCCCCACCACAGAGTGTGGTGGGTGCCTGGAATCCATTGTAGGGGTTGGTGCTGGAGGTTGGTACAATAGGGATATTTAAACGACTCAGATAGGCATATGGATATAAGAAAAATGGAGGGTTATGCGTACGAGTTAGGAAAGGATTAGGTCATGGTTCCCAAGCCTTTTCACCCCCTTGGCTACCGGGCCACGTCCCGAGCACCCTCCCCCCCATACACATGCAACAAACACACACCTCTTTCTTTGTATTAGGTCTATTTCAAATTTAAAACAAAAATGAATCTAGTACTATAAACAATCATATGTATTTCACGAATAAAACTTATAGTAAACCAATTTATTTAGCAATATGAGGGGTAAATTTACATCTTACCTATCACCTCATTGTCTTCACACTATATTGCCTCCACTTCTTTTTTGTTTGCTGTGCTGTGGCCATATTTTATTCTGCAACAAAAAAATAAAAGGTTCCATTATTGTCACATAATACTACATTTAGAATGTAACACGTCATTTCAGCCCACAAGTCCATGCCAGCCAATCACACCCAGTTAACCTATATTCCCCCCAGTACATTTTGAACGGTGGGAGGAAACGCACACAGACGCAGGGAGAATGTACCAACTCCTTACAGACAGTGTGGGATTCGAACCCTGGTCCCAATCACTGGCACTGTAAAGCCGTTGCACTAACCGCTACGCCATTCCTTCTTCAGGAATGCCAAAAAATCAGACTAAAAAAGTGGGGGTGGAGGGGAAGGGAAGGAGAAGGGTGAGGACCACAGGTAAGTGATTATAGGTGGGGGCAAGTAGCCAGAAAGGACATGTGGCTGTGGATTTGAAAGTTCAGCTCAGAATAAACCTCGTCCCACTGAGAATAATTGACGTGGATAGTGAGCTGACTAAACCATGGATGCATTCAAAAGGAGCAGCAACATCAGCTGTCTCTAATTGGTGATGTATGGGAAGAGTTCTATGTGAATCATAAAAGCATAAAAATGCTGGAGAAACTCAGCCAGTCTCATAGGGCCCCTAGGAGGTAAAGATGTAAAGGTAACGGTTCCATTATTGTCACATAACACTATATTTAAAATGTAACATACATGAAATTCTTTGACTTTTGTCTACTGTAAGGCAGGCAGAGAGTCACCACTTTGTCCAGCGCTCCTCGCAGAAACCTACAGCACCTGGTGTTCCTATGCCGTCTCCCCTCCAACTATTGACTAGCCCTGAGCTAGCCTAGCTTCTGAAATTAGACAATCTCAGGTGTATTCAGGCTATTAGATGATGTATGCAAGTTCTTGGTAAAAATCGTGTCAATCACAACAAAATGCAACAGAAAACAATAAGGAAATATAATAATATAATGGCAATGCAATTGCAAGGAAAAGTACATGACACAATAATATGAGGACGAATGTGAAACTAAAAATTCAAATACTTAAGAACTACTTAACATTAGAAGTTACAGTTAGATGTAGGAACAGAGGAAGTAGGAACAGGAGGAGGCCAAAAATGGCCCATCGAGCCTGTTCCACCATTCAATACGATCATGGCTGATCTAAGTTAGGTATACAAGTATACCTTCTCTTACACAGTTTTGCATAATGCAGGTTTTGAGATAACGCGGTCGGTCCCCTCCCCGAGCGGTCAATCACCGTTCCAGTGGTCCTGACCCTGGCAGTAACCAGCCTGGGCGGTCAGTTGCCGTCCCGAGTGGTTGTCATGTACATGTGCATTCATGAAATACAAGTCAACGCTCCCTGATGTTACATAAATATAAATAAATTCATATACCGTGTGCGGGTACAGAGGAGAACGACAAAACAAAGCATTTCTAGCAAAAAAAAACAAATGTAAAAACCATGTAAATCACAGCAGAACACAACAGAAGAACGTAAGGAATATTGTGGGATCCCCAATCATATCTTGATTATATTATAATTTAAATGTACATTACAAGAAAGAAGGTAACTTGCAATGCTTACAAACCTAGAGCCTTGGCCCTTGCAGACGTGAAAATGGGATGATCACCAAGTCCCCATGGCATCGGCTGTCTGATCTGGCTGGCGTGTGGTGCATGTCGTGTCCAGACCACATCACCAAGATACAAACAAATGTTCTGACTGTCCCCTTTTTCCTCACCGCCCCCTTAGATCTTTCCACCACCTACGTTGGGAATAGGTTTATATACGTCAACACAAAATGGCCTATACTATGCTGTATTGTTCTATATAACTTTTTTATCAATCACATTTGTCTTTGTGTTACTGAGGACCACTTATAACCAGCCCACTGATTATTAAACTGAATCAAGCCTCCACCACTACCCTCTTACTCCTACCACCAAGTAAATTTTGTATCCAATTAAACAGAAAGATCTGCAGATGCTATGATTATAGTTTAAAACTCAGAAGTGCCGGAGAAACTCAGCAGGGCAAACTCAGCAGGAAGAAAAGATATACCTGTACAACCAACGTTTCAGACCTGAACCCTTTTCTAGGGGATGAGTAGAAAGCAGGCAGGGACCTGAGTAAAAAGGTGGGGGGTGGAAAGAGGAAGGGGCAGATTGAGGAGCACAGGCCAACAGTCATAGGTGGATATGGGTGGAAGAGCAGAAAGGAGACAGAGGGATAGAGAAGGAGAGAGGGAGAGAGAGAGAGAGAGAGACACACACACACAGGAGTGGGACATAATGGAAAATGGAGAAGTCTATGTTAATGCCATCTGGTTGGAGAATGCCCAGTCGGAATGTTTGGTGTCTTTCCTCCAATTTGCGGGTGGCCTCAGTTTAGCAGTGCATGAGACCATGGACAGACATGTCAGTGTGGGAATTGGATGTGGAATTAAAATGATTGGCCATGGGAGGGCCAGGACAGAGTTAAGGTATTCAACAAAACAATCTCCCAGTCCTGTCCATTCTCTTTGGTGGCGAGGAGGCCACAACGGGGTGCAGTAGACGGCCCCAGCTGATTCACAAAGTTGTGTTGTTTCACTAGGAAGGACTGTTTGAGGACCTGAAAGCTGCATTTCCTGCAGTCACAGGGGTAAGTTTGAGGGAGTGAGAAGGGAAGAGTAAATGAGGAAGTCATGGATGGAGCAGAAAGAGAAGATGTGTCTGGTGGTGAGAGTGTTGTTGATGGCAGAAATTGTGGAGGATAATAATGTGACGGGCCCAGAGGACCCCAAATCCCAGCAGCAATAGAAATTCATCAAGACAACTGGATACTTAAACAAAAGTTACTTTTAATTTTCTTTAAACATAAAAAGAGGATCAAACTTTAACTTATTACTATTAACTTAACCCCCTTTTAATTCTAAGTGCACATGCATGTAATGTGTGTGTAAGTTCAGAAAAGTTATTTGATTCACAGTCCAATCTCACTTCACACTCATCCAAGTTCACTGGTTGCAGGCATTTCTTATACTGTGCACAGAATTTAACATTTATGATTCTTCACCAGACTTTGGTGTTTGGAAGGTAAATCATTACCGCTCAGAAATGTTCTTGTTGGTTTTCAGAGAGAGAGAGATTTGTTGCTTGTTGGACGCAAACTGATTCCTTCTGATCAGCCACTTCAGTGTCTTGCCAAAGAAATTTTCCCCATCAGAGTTTTCCATGTAATAACCTCTTTCCTCCAGGTCACCAGAGTTCCTTTTTGTTTCCCTTATTTCAAGTGAAACATTATACAGCCAGCCATCTCCTCTTGAATGGACCACAAGGGCTTTGACCAGGCTGAACTAAGAACTCACAATCTGTCTTCAAAATGGGGCTTTTCCACAAGTTTGCCAGCTTGTCCTGTTCCAGTCCCAGCTGCTGCTGCTGAACTGTAGAACTGAATTCTCTCTCTCTCTCTCACTCAGAGAAAACCACATGACCCTCTTAGAACAGCTAACTGCACTCAGTCAGACTGTGGCACCGGACCCAATCTTCTGAGTCCCTTCCCAAAACAATAATCCATCACTTCACAGCATGTTATCATTCATTTCAGAATTTTCCACAAAAATATGACATATTTCTGAAAAAGGCAATGTAGTAGCTAATGCACTGTCCCGTTCTGCTCCTCCCAATGTTTCATCTGTAGATCAAGGTATTGAATAGACAGGTTTGGCCATGGCTCAAGAGATAAATGCTTATTGCACTGGAGGCAAATCTATGGACACAGTGGCTTGGGGGGTGGGGGAAGAACTCTCTTTTGCTTCTCTTTCTCTGACTGCAAGTCTGATTGTAAGAAATATAAGAGCACTTAAGCAATTTCTGCCAATGGCAAATCTGTCTGGCTTGCAGCAGGCAAAAAGGAATATAACGTAATAGGACAGTGTTTTATTACTATGACAACAAATTGAATCTTGAATCTTAATATTATATCTAATTTTCTCTAAACTTAAATAGTACATTACATCATGTAACAACTATGTATGAGTAGGGGATGAATCATCCTTCAATAAAATTGCTCATCTGGCTATCAACGTGGTAAAAGCTAAAACTTTTTCCTGAGATGCCAATGTAAGTTTATCTGGATCACAAGAAAAACCAAACAATTAATGGGCAAGGTTCCAAATTAATCTTAAGAATTGTTGATAAAGTTTGGAAAAAGTCTTTCCAGAATCTCTCTAAATTTGGGCACTTCAAAATATATGGATCAGAGAAGCTTCAAAAATTTTATATTTCACACATAATGGATCAATAATTTAAGTTTGGACATATGAGTTCTGTGTACCACTTTAAATTGTAATAAGCAGTGTCTTATACAGAATGAGGAATCATAGATCAAGCTGAGAGTAGAGTACCAATATTCATCTGAAAATGTTAAGTTCAAATCTTGTCCCCAATCACTATTTTTACTCTACAAGTTTTTGGTATCTTTTTTGATGTTACTTTCTAGCTGTTTTTCAAAGTTAATCTTTTCCTTTCTAATGACCTTAGTTGCCTTCTGTCTGTTTTTAAAAGCTTCCCAGTTCTGTCTTTCGCACAAATTTTTGCTTTCTTGTATGCCCTTTTTGATTTTACTTTGGCTTTGACTCCTGTCAGCCACAGTTGTGTAATCTTTTCATTCAAATATTTCCTTTTTTTTGGAATATACCTGACCTGCACCTTCCTTATTTCTCACAGAGACCCCAGCCTTGGCTGCTCTGCCGTCTTCCCTGCCAGGGTGCCTTTCCAAAGAACTTTGGCCAGTTCCTCTCTCATACCTCTGCAGTCCCCTTTATTCCACGGGTAAACCGACACATTGGATGTTAGTTTCTCCCTCTTCAATTGCAGGGCAAATTCTATCATAGCATGATCACTGCCTTCCCAAGGGTTCAGCTCCCTTATCAACTCTGGTTCATTACACAACACCCAATGCAGAATTGCCACTTCCCTGGTCAGCTGCAAGATGTTCTAAGAAGCCACCCTAAAGGCATTTGATATATTTTTTCTCTTGGAATCCAGTACCAACCTGATTTTCCCAATCAACCTGCAGTTTTAGCTACTGTTTGGAGGCATGTATTCAACTCCCTTCAGGGTCTTTATACCCTTCAGTTTCTTAATTCTATCCACAGGGATTCTATATCTTCTGACCCAATGTCTCCTCTGTCCAAAGGTTGAAAGTGATGGCCACAAATGTCCTACCAGCCAACTTCCAGTGGCGCTACAAGATCACCAGCTTAATCATCTCAATTTTCATTACCCTCTTCAATTTTATTTCCAAAATACCCTGCTAAATCCTTAATCTCACGCTTGCCGTTCCTTCCTTCCTCACAATAAGAGTTAAGCAGGAAAGTCTGCAGACGCTGCGATCGTGAAGCAATACCCCAGAGTGCTGGAGAAGCTCAGCAAGGAAGTAAAGGGTAACCGATGTCTCCTCGACAAGGGCGCTCGCCCGCAATGTTGGCGAGTTGCCCTTTCCTGCGTGACCTGCTGAGTTTCCCCCATTTGGAATATCATTTTATCAGTCGCTTTTTTGTTTGGATGCTCGAATTGTGGGACCCCGTCCCTCGCCTTGCTCGTCAGTCTCCCTCATGGACCTTGCAGTCCAGCCGATGGGTCAGTCCCTCCTCCGCAGAAGCTGAACGTCCTGATGTGTCTGTTAAAAAAAAATCAGGTTTGCCAAATCAGGACAGACTTGTCTTTGATAAGCAACCCGCCACATATAAAAATAAAAAGAGAGGTCTGGGACATGGAGATCCGCCAACTTCAACCTGAAAGTTTGTTTCGGATAAATCAGTTCACCTGCTTTCAAGCCCTGACCTGTTAAAAAAGGACAGTGAGACCAGGCGTATCTCCGATTCGTTTACCGAGCTCAGAGCACAATGGGGTCGGGGCTCTCAAAGCATACATCATCCAGATAAGATACGAGCCCTTTCTCGGAGAGTTTCAGGGCAATTAGTGCGATTATGGCACGACCTGGATTACCCGGTATCAATTATTGATAGAACGACAATGTTAAGAAAGACCCGGTTTGCGCAGCTGGGGTGGAACAAAAGGAGTGGAGCGTCTTATCTTGTCCACAGCAGGGGCCCCCCAAAAAGATGCGTTTTATTTCAATGACACAGAGGCACCAATGTCAATAAGGGAGGTTCTTTTTCCCCGCTCACCTGGGCGAGGCAAGTCTCTGGAGGAAGATGCTTGGAAAGGGAGGAGCGCAAGGTCCAATACACATCCGAATCAGATTGGAAAGCAAAATGTGTGTTCCATTTAGGGGCTTACGACACGAAATGACTAACATTCCTCGTTTAAGGCGCCAAGCACTGGGGTGGGGGGAATTACTCATGAGATTTAACTCCAGTCGTACTGCCCACCACTAAAATAGCCCTGATTGTTATCAACAGCACGGGAACAGCCCACGTGGCTGCGGCGAACATGATGCCCAATTTAAACCAAGTCGATGTTTCTTGCACACGACGCACCTTTCTGCAGTCATGCATCTATCTGGAAGCCTCTTTCATTGTTACTGATGTATCTGCTTCCAACACTAATCCTGGCAATCGGTTCCAGGTACCCACCACTCTGTGCCGGGGACGTCTCCCAGAAACTCTCTCCTCCCGTCATGTCCTCTCGTATTTGACAATTTTGCCCGAGGAGAAAGATTTTGTCTATCCTATGGATGCTTGTAAAATTTTCTGGACTGCTGCTCGGTATCTCGGCAGCCCCTGACGTCTCAGAGAAAACATCGCAAGTTTGTCCAACCTCTCTACCCAGAGCCCACACCCTGGTATCTCGCTTCAGTACCCTCCACATCCTTCCTCGAACAGGGCACCCAAAACCGCACACAATACACCATGTTGGGCCAACAAAGAGCTGCAACATGCATAGGTTTAGATGTGTATTTTGCATTGGTCTTCACTGTGGAAGAAATTAGCATTGTGCCAGATGTCAAAGTGTATCAGGGGAAGGGAAGTTACTATTTTAAGGAAGAGGATGTTCAGAAAGCTGAATGGTCTAAGGGTAGATATGTCCTCGGACTAGATGGATTGCGCCCTTGGGTTCTGAAAGAGGTAGCGGTAGAGATTGTGAAGACATTGGTAATGATCTTTCAGGAAGCAATAGATTCTACCATTGTCCTGGAGGAATGGACATCGCAAATGTTACTCCACTATTCAAGAAGGGAGGGAGACAGCAGAAAGGAAATTATAGGGCAGTTACCTTACGTCAGATGTTGGAGTCAATGGTCAAAGCTGAGGTTGCATAGTATTTGGAGGCACATGACAAGATAGGCCAAAGCCAGCATGGTTTCCTCGAGGGAAACATCTTGCTCAACAAACCGATTAAAATTCTTTGAGGAGGTGACAAGCAGGCTCGATAAAGGAGATGCAGTGGATGTTGTGTATTTGGATTTTAAGGCCTTTGACAAGGTGCTGTACGCGAGGTTAATTAACGAGAACCTATTGTTACATGCACAATGGCAGTGATAAAGATGAGCACAGACAGTGTTCTATTTAAAATAATATTTTAATTAGTAATCAACAATTATATAACACCTATTTTAATTTAACTAACTTATCTAAATTTATATATAATTCTCTAACTATATTGGTGTGTGTGGAATACTCCAAACTACTACGGCTCAAGGCTCAATTCTTGAAAGGCAGTTCCAAGTTCAAAGTTCAGAAATTCGGTGATGACACATCGGCTTGAGATTGATGCGACACGCAGACTTTAAGATGTTTTTTTTGGAATATTGGTTGAGGCACACAGGCCTGAGATGAATAGAGGGACACACCAGCTTAAAAATGGTGAGACTCGCAGGCTTTAAAATTGTTTTAAAAAAAAATATTTAATTTTAGTTTTCACAGACTTACAAAATCCAATAAACAAAGCCATTCATGTACATATGCATACCCAAAGTGCATATCTGTCCCAACCTCCCCCCCCACCCACCCACCACAGTAAATAAATTCCAAAAACTTATCTCGATCCCACTCATCATGGGGCACACAACCCCTATCAAGACCTGTAATGAAAATAAATCACAATGGGAACACCATTCAAAGAAAATACTAAAAAGAAAAGAAACTCAAAAGAAAAAGAAAACTAAGGCCTTGAAAAGAAAAGGGCAGGTGCATCGTCTTTCGCTCCAAGTCCTATTTCCATAATCATGCTTCTGACTGTACTGGGATAATTTAACCTTATCCCTATTTAAAAGGGGGGAAAATCAATTTATCTGAGAACCAACGTACTGCAAATAAGATTGCCATACTCTAACGAATGTGCCATGTTTCCTCTGTACGTTATGTGATTTTCTCCAAGAGAATGGAACTCTGCATTTCCATATTCCATCATGTGGTGTTTAGCTGGCAATGGGACTTCCACAAAACTGCTATACATTTCCTGGCTACCACCAAAGTGACCTTCACAAACAACATTTGGAATTTAGTCAGTCTCAACTGCATTTCTCCAATATCCTCCAAGAGGAACAGCTCCAAGTCCTGTGGAAAATCCACTCTTGTAATTTTTTAAAAAGAATATCCCCTAGGTTTTCCCTTTGAGCACAGTCAGGTAGAGTGGCTGAACATTCCCACCTCCATGTCACATCTAAAACACATTTCTGAAATCACAGACTTTGATCTGTGGAGTTTCTGAGGGGTAAAGTCCAACTGGTGCAGGAAGTTGTACTGCACCATCCTGTATCTGGCATTGACAACCCCTGTCACACTGTCCAGGCACAGGTACTGTCACCATTCTTCATTAATTGATGCACCCAAGTCTGACTCCCATCTCTTCCTTGGCCTTTGTAGGGCTGGTTTCAGAACCTCACTTTACAATATGTAATACATCTTAGAATTAAATTTACACACATTCCTCTTTCGAATTAGAATCTTCATGTCACTACATTCAGGCAAGATCATTGCTGGTCCCAAATTTTCCCTCAAAAAATCTTATTTGCTGATAGCAGACTTGTTTCTCAATTGCTTAAATGACATAAGACACCCATCTTCCTAACAATCCTTGATACACCCAATCCCCCTCTGCATCAGGGGCGCTTTGGGGGGATATCCCCCACGTTCCATCCAATATCTTGTTTTATCTTTTTCCATGTCTGATTTACATGTTTTAGGATGGGATTATCTGCTTTCTTTAAGAGTAGTTTTACTTCCTATTTATAAATATATTCTTTGGCTGTCTCTTCACCTAATGAATGCAGCCTAATCTGCATCAATGCTAGGGACCCTCTCCCTCAAATAGCAAGGCAATAAATTTTGCTTGGGATGCCCAACAATACTTTTTAAAGTCAGGTAATTTTAAACCCCCCAATTTATCATCCCATGTCAACTTTTCCCTGGAGATTCTAGCCACTTTCCCATTCCACAGAAACTTCCTGACACCTTTAAAAAACCCCGCGGCAATGCAATAGGTCACAACTGGAAAAGATATTGGAGCCTTGGCATCACCTTCATTTTGACACAGTTGATTTCACCCATCAATGTAATGGGCAGAGTCTTCCATCTGACCAGGTCTTTCTCAACCTTCCGGAGCAAAGGGATATAATGAAGCTTATACAAATTAAATAAGTCCTTATCTACTTTGAGCCTCAAGTACTTTATGCCTCCCCTTGGCCACTCAAACTCACTGTTACATTGAAACTGATCATAATCCCCATATGTCGGAGGCATAACCTCGCTCTTATCCAAAATTACTTTGTACCCCAAAACCTTTCCATAATCCTCCAGTAGGGTCCTCAGCCTGGCCAATGACCCCCAACTACCCCCGGGAATTCATCAAATATCCTAACACAGTGGTTCTCAACCTTTTTCATTCCACTCACATTCTACTTTAAATAATCCCTATGCCATCAGAGCTCTGTGATTTGTAAGAGATTGCCTAAGGTGGTATGGGAGTGGGAAGGGAAGGTTGAGAATCACTGCTCTAGACCCAACTGTTACTGAAATATTTTGCTTGAGAGAAATTGTCATTGGCCCATTTCCTTTCAAGTTACAAAACTGTGAACATAATGAATCAATTAGATATGATTTATGGTAAAGAGCCTTAACCCAATTGATAAATGTCTGTCCCAGTCCAAATTTCCCCAGCTCCTTGAACAGAAAATCCCACTCCAGTCTGTCGAAAGCCTTCTCCGTATCCAAAGCTATGGCCACTCCCGGGTCCACCTTTGACTGTGCTAGATGTACAACACTTAGCACTCTGCCTAAGTTATTTGCCGATTGCCTCTTTTTTTAAGAAACCCACCTGATCTGGATTCATTAACTTTTGCAGGTGTTTTGTCAGCCTGTTCACCATTGATTTTGCAATAATTTTTTTCAATCTGCAGTTAGCAATGAGATAGGCCTAAGAGACAGGTTTCAGGGGATTCCTGTCCTTTTTTGGTATTACTGTAATGATCGCTGTTGAGAAAGATTCCGGGAGGGTATGTGTCTCTGCATCCGAAACCACCATCTTCAAGGCTTTAAGATGGTTGAGGCACATAGGCCTTAGATGAAGTTAGCAGTTCCTGAAGTGCGTGAGAGCGCGGGGTTGATGAATGTTGATTGCTCATGACATCCTGGTTGAGGTGCTTCCGAGGAATGTCCTTTTTAGATGAGTCCCTTCTTCTGCAATTAAAACCCTTTTTGTGGGTCAGTATAGTACAATATTCCTTCTGCAACTTAAAAAACCCTTTTCACGGGTCAGAATAGATTGCAGTATTTCTTCTGCGACGTTGAAAACCCCTTTCGTGGGTCAGTAGAAGTGTTCTCTCATTCCTCTGTAAACAAAAGAAGGAAATCTAACAATTCTGTCTATAACCACACAATGAGGCCACATGGGTTTCTCATTCCCACAAAGGAGGTTGAAAAGCTATTGATTCTTGTGCAGGTGCCTTAAAATGGCTTCTTGAACAAAATGTCCAGTCTTTTTCAGAAGCTGGTCACAAGGTCTTTGCACCGGAGTTTTAGGAACACGGTCTCACTTCTCTTCAAATGTATCCACTTTCAGAACGCATCGGCTTCAAACTTGCTCCTAGTTTCACAGTCCTGCAGGCAGGTTGTCAAATCTATTCTCTTAAAGGGACAGTCCCATACAAATAAAATGAACTGGAAAATGGGTGGGGGTGGGGGTGGGAAAGTCATACCTTGGTATACAGAAAACATACAATCATGGGTGGAGCATTGACTGATTGGCAGAAAGCAGAGTTGGAAGACAGGGATTATATTCTGATTGACTGCCAGCTGCTAGTGGTGTTTCACAGGGGTCAGTGTTGGGGCTTCTTCTCTTTATGTTATGTATTAATGATTTGAATTATAGAATAAATGGCTTTGTGGGCAAGTTGGCTGAGGAAACAGCGAGGCTACAGAAAGACTTGGATAGATTGGGAGAATGGGCAGAGAAGTGGCAAATGTCAGTAAGTGAATGGTCATGCACTTTGGGAGAAAAAATAAATAGGCAGACTATTTTTAAAATGGGGGAGAAAATTGAAAATACCCAGATGCAAAGGGATCTGGGAGTCCTCGTGCAAGATACCCTGAAGGTAAACTTGCGTGCTGAGTCAGTGCTGAAGAAGGCAAATGGAATGCTGGCATTCATTTCAAGGGGAAGAGAATTCAAGAATAGGGATGTGATGTTCATGCTTTAGAAGACACTGGTGAGACCTCACTTGGAGTAATGTGAGCAGTTTTGGCCTCGCTTAAGAAGGATGTGCTGATGTTGGAGAAGGTTCAGAGCAGGTTCACAAGGATGATTCCAGGAATGAAAGGGTTGTCACATGAGGAGTGTCTGACATTTCTTGGCCTGTATTCACTGGAATTTAGGAGAATGAGGGGAGATCTCATTTAAACATTTCGAATGTTGAAAAGCTTGGACAGAGTAGATGCAGAAGTTGTTTGCCATGGTGGGAGAGTCTAAAACAAGAGGGCACAACTTCAGGATTGAAGGTTATCCACTCAGAACAGAGATGCAGAGGAATTTCTTCAGCCAGAGGGCAGTGAATCTTTGGAATTTGTTGCCACTGAAGGATGTGGAGGCCATTGGGGTTATTTAAGACAGAAATTGATAGGTTCATGATAAGCCAGGGCATGTTATGGGTAGAAGGCAGGCAGATTCAGATTTTTTTTGTCAAAGTACATATGTGGCATGACATACAACCCTGAGATTCTTTTCCCTGTGGACAAGGCAGAATTACCACTTATTGGTAGTGCAAAAAAACCTGTACACATGTAAACAAATATAAACAACGAACTGCAATACAGAGAGGAAAAAAAAACAATAAAGTGCAAAAGTAAGAGTCTTTAAATGAGTCCCTGATTGTGTTTGTTGTTGAGGAGTCTGATGGTTGAGGGGTAGCAGCTGTTCCTGAACCTGGTGGTACGAGTCTTGTGGCACCGATACCTCTTTCCTGATGTTAGCAGCAAGAACAGAGAGTGTGCTGGGTGGTGTCCATCCTTGATGATTGCTGCTGCTCTCCGACGACAGCCTTCCCCGTAGATGTTCTTGAAGGTGGGAAGGGGTTTGCCTGTGAGGTTCTGGGTTGTGTCCACCACCTTCTGCGGGCTTTACACTCATGGGTATTGGTGCCCCAATACCAAACTGTGATGTAGTAGCCAGTCAGCAAACTTTACACCACACATCTGGATGTCATACTATACCTCCCCAAACTCCTGAGGAAGTAGTGGGGCTGATGTGCTTTCTTCACAATGCTATTAGTGTGTTGGCTCCAGGTAAGATCCTCTGAGATAGTGGTTCCCAAGATATTTGCTCACCCGCTCCACCTCTGATCCCCCAATGATCACTGGATCGTAAACATCTGGTTTTCCCTTCCTGAGGTCAACAATCAGCTCCTTGGTTTTGGTAATATTGAGTGCGAGCTTATAGTTGGTAAAACATTCAGTCAAGATAGACACATGGATGTAGTACAAATAGAGGTTTACGATTGTAAGGTAGGGAAAAATTAGATTGTTGTGAAGTAGGTTTCCACAGGTCTGGTCCACATCCTGGGCTGAAGGGCCTGTACTGTAATCTTCAATGAGGTTAAGAAACTCAGAATGAGATTCAGAGAACATACATGGCATGACATATAACCCTGAGATTCTTTTTTCCTGCAGGGCAGAATTACCACTTATTGGTAGTGCAAAGAAAATAGTACTCAGCACACACATGTAAACAAATAAAGAAAAAGGACCAGTGCTCAGGCAAGTAAAACACCATGGGAGTTTTTAACAGCCATCAATCGGGCCATTTAAACTTTGCAAAAGCCACAAACAGCAGATGCTCAGTACATTTCAACATTTTGCGGGATATTTAAAGGGACAGTGCATGGACCATTTAAACACATCAGGAATTACCAGCAGTGGACCAATGGGCCATGTAAAGATGACTCAACCACGTGGATGCAGAGGTGGGGGGGTGGTAGATACAGGATAAGCTAAGATGCCGGCTTGAATACTGTTTTGAGTGCTCTGACTGGCACATGTTCAAGGAAGCAGCATCTGATGGCGACAGCATCGATCTGGAGTGTAGGGTATCAGTGACCAGCTACATCAGTAATTGTACTGACAATGTCACTGTGCCCAAGACCATCATTACTCGCTCTAACCAGAAGCCATAGATGACTGCAGAGGTAGAGGTGCTGCTTAGGAACCGTGATGCGTTCAGAACGGATGACATGGTAGCCCTAGCTATTGCAAGAGCCAAGCTGTCTAAGGCCAATAGGGAAGCAAAGCATGCACATGCTCAACGCATTCATTGTCATTTCCTGGACAGGACATGCGACGCAAGTGGAAGGGCATACAAGATGTCACCAACCACAGGACTACAACATTCTCGGCAGAGTGCTCAAGGGATGTGCGGCTCAGCTAGCAGATGTTCTCACTGACATCTTTCCCTGAAAACCATGGTCCAAATGTGCTTCAAAGCTCTCACCATTGTTTCCATGTCAAAGAAGTCTGTGTCCTGCCTCAATGACTACAGTCCTCTCACATTCACATCCATCATCATGAAGTGATTTGGGAGGCTCGACATCAAGTGATGTGAAGTGATTTGAGAGGCTCGACATCAAGCTCCTGCTGTCCCCGTCACTGGAGCCCCTGCAGATCACATACAGATCCAACCACTCTCTGGATTATGCCATCGCCACTGCCCTCCATCTAGCTCTCACTCACCTGGAAAATAAGGAGTCGTATGTTCGACTGATGTTTATTGACTTAATTTCGGCATTCAGCACGATCATACCTCAGTACCTGATAAAGAAGTTGAACCTGTTGTGTCTAAACACCTCCCTCTGTAATTGGGTTCTTGACTTCCTGTTGGGGAGACCTCAAGCAGTAACAGCACTTCCAAGACCATCACACTGAGCATGGGGGCCCTCCAGGGTTGCCCTTCTTCACTCTCTGCCCTATCACTTCTCAGTTCTTTCCCTTCTACCCTCCCACCTCTGACAACCCATTACTTTTTACCTGTTAGCCTGTGGTCCTCCCCCTTGCCCTCCCCATTTTATTCAGCTATCTGTTTTCCACATTCCCGATGAAGGGCTCAGGTTCAAAATGTTAACTACCTTTTACTTCCTATGGATGCCTAGTGACCTGCCAGGTTTCTCCCCCACTTTTATGCAGTGCATAAAACATTAGATATATGTGCATTGTTCGTTGAAAATGTCATTACAGGGGTGAGAGTAATTAAAACAACAAATGCCATCCTGGGCTTCCTATAGTGTATTAAAAAAAATACCAGTTTACACCAATAAAAAACCAGTAGTAAACTCTGGTCTCTCCACAAAATCATGTCCATTTCCCAGTGGCAGTCTTCAAACTGATGCAGAAGAAATGAACCAAAATTATTTCAGCTTAATTAAAAAAAAAATTAAATTTAGACCTACAGCACCAATACAGGCCATTTTGGCCCATGAACCTGTGCTTCCCAATTTACACCCAATTAACTCACATCCCCAGTAGGTTTCGAACAATGGGAGGAAACCTGAGCCCTCAGGGAAAACCCACGCAGAACGGGGAGAACGTACAAACTCCTTACAGACAGTGTGGGATTCAAACCCAGGTCCTGATTGCTGGAGCTGTAATGAAGTTGCGCTAACCGCTAAGCCAACCATGCCGCTCTATTTTTACTTTTGCAGATAGATTGGAGAAGATGCAGTTGCTCTCGTTGGAACAGAGGTGGCTGCAAGGAGGTACAATTGAGTCAACTAGAACTATGGAAAGGTACACTGGGTCATGAACCAGCAGACCAAATAAAGATGGTCCAACAGGACCAAAGCTGATGTAAAGGTTAATTTTATTGCATTAAACAACTAGTGATTAGGATTTGGACTGTGCTGGCAGGGAAAGTAATGGAGGCAAATTTAATATTAGCTTTCAAAAAGGAGCTGGATAAGCATCTAAAAGGAACATAGCTGCATGCCAACTGCTCTCCATTGACCTGGTAGATTTTCATTTTAATGAGATGAATGTCTTCCTTTCATGCTATGGCTTTGTAATTGCAGACTAAAGATTACTCTCTCTTCCAATAATTTTCACTTCCCTATAATCTCATTTAAATGAGAAACCAATTTAAATGCAACATCCTCAAAAATATTATTTTATTTAGTTATCAAGATGGGCACTAAAAAGTTTAATTGGAGAGAAGCTGCTCGAAATATTTAAACAGTTCATATTTATTTGTACAGAAAACACTGGAAAATATGCAACATTATTAATTGGAAACTGACCATATTGGAGTTCATTATCGAGAGAATGGCAAGGTGAAAGGCACCAGTCTGCAAGATGTTGATGGATAAAAGATAGGGTGGGTTGTGGGTGATTTTAGAAGTGCTGAAACTTACAACAATTTCTTTCAAGTACAACAGCTAAAAATCATTTTTTTAAAAATAGCAACCCACAAATGGAAATGTAGTTTTGTGTCTGCAGATTTTTATGTGAATTTTAATTGCCCAGTATTGAATTCACGGAATTGAATTCAAAGAGCTAAATAAAACTGAAATAAACACCAATTTTTTATCATTAGTAACTAAACTATTGGAAATTGGTAACAGAAGACCAGTGAATCACTATAATGTCATTCATGGATTGAAGTATGTCATCTTTACCTTTGATTGTAGATCCATCACTACGGTTATGTTCAGATGCTGTGCAAAATGACCCAGATATTAGGGATCAGTAATAAATGCTTGCCTTGCCAGAAACGAGAATAAAATCTTTCCTGGTGTTTCTATTTTTAAAATTTTACTTTGGTTTCTTTGACTTGTAAAGCATTTTCAGCAATATCAATGCGTGCTTTGAGCAAACTGGCTTGTTCTGGAGTACCCAGTGTGAAGACCTTCTTCAATAAGAAATGGGAAATGAAGAGCTTCAGACCTTCCCTTAACATTGCCAGTGATGGAATTCCAGAGATCCTGAAATAAAAATAGAGCACAAATGACTTACTGAAGAATAAAGTTTCAGTCTGTGTTTACA
Source organism: Narcine bancroftii (assembly GCF_036971445.1). Classification (NCBI taxonomy): domain Eukaryota; kingdom Metazoa; phylum Chordata; class Chondrichthyes; order Torpediniformes; family Narcinidae; genus Narcine; species Narcine bancroftii. The sequence continues at coordinate 470,980,234 of NC_091469.1, forward strand.
GTTATAATTAATGGAACATTTTCCTATGTAGTTCTTGAAAAGTCCCAAATTCAGAATAAATAGAAAGATCATTATTGTTTACATTTTGTTATTTTTTAATAGAAAAATATTTGAAAAACTGGCATACCTCCTGAAGTCTACGACAGACAACTGTGCAATTCCCAAGTACAATTAGTAGAACAGTACCTTCGAATCAAATGTGAATTTATGATGGGTATCTGTCCCGCATCGGACTTGTCAGCCACAAACGAGCCTGCAGCTGACGTGGACTTTTACCCCCTCCATAAATCTTCGTCCGCGAAGCCAAGCCAAAGGCAAAAGATAGAGTAAGTGCAAGCAGGCTTTTTCCAGAGATCAGGCAAGATAAGAACTAGAGAACATGGGTTAAGGGGGAAAGGGGAAATGTTTAAAGGGAACTTTCCACATAGAAAGTGGTGAGAGTATGGAATGAGCCTCCACATAGAAAGTGGTGAGAGTGTGGAATGAGCCTCCACATAGAAAGTGGTGAGAGTGTGGAATGAGCCTCCACATAGAAAGTGGTGAGTGTGTGGAATGAGCCTCCACATAGAAAGTGGTGAGAGTATGGAATGAGCCTCCACATAGAAAGTGGTGAGAGTGTGGAATGAGCCTCCACATAGAAAGTGGTGAGAGTATGGAATGAGCCTCCACATAGAAAGTGGTGAGAGTGTGGAATGAGCCTCCACATAGAAAGTGGTGAGAGAATGGAATGAGCCTCCACATAGAAAGTGGTGAGTATGGAATGAGCCTCCACATAGAAAGTGGTGAGAGTGTGGAATGAGCCTCCACATAGAAAGTGGTGAGAGCAACAGCTGCATTGACGAATGCAGGCTCAATTTTGACATTTAAGAAAAATCTGGATAGGTACATGAATGGGATATGGTCTAGATGCAGGTCATTGGGATGAGGCAGAAAAATAGTTTGGCACTGACTAGAAGGGCTGAAGAGTCTGTTTCTATAGACTAATGTGATTTAATTGTTGCCCAGGACATAGCACAGAAAGAAGCCCTGTGGCCTTCTACAGTTCAATAATGCCCAAGTCACAGAAATGTAGTTAAAAAAAAGTCTTTCAGCTAACCAGAAAAGTTGGACAAATGATCCAATTGCTATGTTTAAGAAACATTTAGACCGTTCCCCATTGAGCTACATGCTCAACCATCAGGATTTTTGAATGGCTAAACAGTGGATTATCAGAGCTTTAATGAATTTAGATTAGATCTTCTGCTGGAAGAGGTATTTCATAGTTAACAACAGGGTACATAGTTCCATGTAAATGGCAATACAGGTAGATAGGATGGTGAAGGCAGAATTTGGCACATTTCCACTGAGTGCAATGTGATGCGACAACTGGCGAGACTTGTTCTATAATAGACTGGTTCAATTATGTTCAGTTTTGGATGCCCAGCAACCATTAAGATGGCAAGGGAGCATAAAATCATGAGGTGCGCTGATAAGGTAGGAGAATCTATAACTAGATGGGATTGATTTACCATATAAAGGAAAGATTCAAATGGGACCTGAGAAGCACCTTCTTCACAGAAGGAGAATGGATTTGTGGAATGTATTATCAAAGGAAACAGTAGAGATTGGTAAAGAGGAACTTATCTTTCTTTGGCTTGGCTTCGCGGACGAAGATTTATGGAGGGGGTAAAAAACTTATAAAAGACACCTAAACACATACATGGACAAGAATAATATTGGGCAAATGCAGGCAAATGTGATGAGCTTGAGTAGACAACTTGGTCGGCATGGACAAATTGGGCTGAAGCACTGTAAAACTTGATGACTTTAATCGTTTTTTCTAAAATTAAATTTAAAACAAATTTTATTGATGATCTTTAACAGAAAATTAAGAGTACAGAGATACAACTTAACAAACTGGAATTATTTACATTTCAAGTCAGACAGCATGGAAACAGGCTCTTTGGCCAAACTTGCCCACATTGACCAAAATGTCCCACCCACCGGCTTTTGCCCCATATCCATTTAAACATATCCTATCCATTTCTCTGCCCAATTTTATCTTAAAGTTTGCAACGGTACCAGCCTCAATCACCTTTGGCATCCCATTCCATACAGCTAACACCTGTGCAAAAACCAGGTTCCTGTTAACTCCCTCTCCCTTCCCTTTAAACTTAGGTTCTCTGATTACTGATTCCCCGATTCTGAACAAAAGACGCTGTGCGTTCACCTAATCTATTCATCTGATGATTTTGTATACCTTGATGAGATCACCACTCATCTGTCATCCAAAGAATAAAGAACTAGCTTGATCAACCCCTTCCTATAACTCAACCACCCCCCCCCGCCCCCCCACAAACCAGAGTCTTGGCAACATCCTCGTAAATCTTTTCTCCAATTTTAGCACAGGTTTTCTGCAGCATGGTGAGCAAAATTGAATATAATACTCCAAATGGGGCCTCACCAACATCTTGTACAACTGCAACATGATCGTCCAACTTCTTTAATACCCTGAATGATGAAGGATAAGTGCTGAAAACCTTTCTGACTACCCTATCTACCTGCGACATCACTTTCAAGGTACCATATACCTGTACTCCTAGAACTCTCTGCTCTACAACACTCCCCAGATCACTACCATTCACTATGTAGGTCCTACCCACGATAGACCCTAAAACGCACACCTCACAATTCTCTGCACAGAGGCTCCTTAGCTTACGATGGAGTTACATCAAACCCATCGTAAGTCAAACAAAATCATAAGTTGAAAAAGAATACCACACCTACCATTTTTTAATAATGTAATTTTGAACATCTTTATTCCACAGTGGATTCGAAAAATGTTTGAAGCACTGAACTAAAATTAATTGCTGGATGGTGGGGATGCTAAAGCTACAGGGACATCAATTTCACTCTGCGTGATTGCTACAGAGACTGTGAGCGTGGTTGAGTCATCATCGCGAGAGAGTATTGTAACAGATTATGTTATATTTTATATGTTTTAAAGGAGATAAATTGTGTGGAGTTTTTAGTTAGGTCACACACATATACAAACATTTCAAAACAGATCTCATTTGAAATGTTGGAGCTCTGCTCAAGCCAGACAGTTCAGGCTCTGGGTGCCTTTGCAAAAACTTTGAAGAATGCTTATAAGGATTTCACAAGTAGGTGTTAATCACACATGCTGTGGAGGAATTGATTATTGTTTTGGAAAGCAGCAGACGAAGGGACTCAGAAGATTGGGTCCGGTGCTACAGTCTGAGTACAGTTGGCTGTTCTAAGAGGGTCATGTGGTTTTCTCTGAGAGAGAGAGAGAGAGAGAGAGAGAGAGAGAGAGAGAGAGAGAGAGAGAGAGAGAGAGAGAGAGAGTCCAGTTCTACAGTTTAGCAGCAGCAGCTGGGAACATGACAAGCTGGCAAACTTGTGGAAAAACTCCCCCTTGTGGTCCATACAAGAGGAGATGGTTGGCTGTATAATGTTTCACTTGAAATAAGTGAAACTGAAAAGAAACTCTGTGATGACCTGAAAGAAAGAGGTTAGATAAATATTGGGAGGAATTTAGTAAGATTAGAGTGGGTTACATACATACACACATTTTAAAATAGATCTTATTTGAAATATTAACAATTCATATTCAGTAACATTGCAGAAACTTGAGATTGATATGTACATTTCACTAATAGGTGCTAATTGAAACGATGTCATGAAATGAATAGACCATTGTCTTGGAGGTGATAAACTGTCTGTTTGTAAGTACCTGCAGAGTGCTCACAGAAAGGTCACTCCTGGGTTTCCAAGTGGGAGAACTCCTACGGTGGGGTTTTTTGCAAGTAATAGTCACATGGGCTTTCTTGCAGGCTCAGTTAGGGGGGGGGGGGAGTGGGGGGGGGGGGGAAGAGAGAGAGAGAGAGAGAGAGAAGACAAGCTCAACAAGCTCTCTCAGCCAGTGTGTGTGTGACACTGAAAGAGACTGAACAGTCACGGCTGAAACAAGCCAGGAAAAGCTGGTTGGAAACAGAAAGCTCCAGATCGGCGGATGGCCGAAAGTGCTATCTGTCTGATGTTTCTCTTGGAATAAGAGGAACAGAAAGGAACTCTGTGATAGCCTGAATGAAAGAAAGAGGTAATTATCTGGAGAATTCTGATGGGGCAAGTTTTATCAGTGAGACATTGAGGTTACTAATGGTGGTACCTCAGTTGTGGAAATCCTGGAACAACAAATATCTCTCTGCAAACCTCTAAAGAACCTTCCTGAACAGTAAACATTTACCTTTCAAGCACTAAAGCCTGGTGAACTTTATACATGTTAAATTTTGTGCACAGTAAAAGAATTGCCTGCAACCAGAAAACTTGTAAGAAGAAGTGAGATTGAAATGTGAACCAAAGTACTTTTCTTAAATTTACACACACATCATACACGTGCGCTTAGAATTAGAAGGGGGTTAATATGGGTTAGTTAAGTATAGAGATAAGTTAAAGTGTGATTCTGTTTTCAGGTTTAAAGATAATTAAAAACAACTTTTGTTTAAGTAACTACTTGTCTTGGTGAATGTCTGGGTTTTGGGGTCCTTTGGCCTCGTAACATTTTCAACTGGAAAATCCTGATGGAGCAAGTTTCTTCGTCAAGACACTGAAGGGGCTGATCGGAAGGAATCAGTTGTGGGTGTTCAACGAGCAACAAATCTCTCTGAAAACCAACAAGAACCTTCCTGAGAGGTAATCATTTACCTTTCAAGCACCAAAGCCTGGTGAAGATTCATAAATGTTAAATTCTGTGCAGAGTATAACAATTGCCTGATTCCAGTGAACTTGGAGGAGAGAGAAGCGAGATTGGACTGTGAATCAAAGAACTTTTCTGAACTTACACACACAATACATACATGTACGTTTAGAATTAGAAGGGGGTTAAGTTAATAGTAATAAGTTAAAGTGTGATTCTGTTTTCATGTTTAAAGATAATTAAAAGTAACTTTTGTTTAAATAACCATTTGTCTTGGTGAATTTCTCTTGCTGCTGGGTTTTGGGGTCCTCTGGGCTCTTAACAGTATGCTGCACAATACTCTCGCGTGATGCTGGGTGATGGGAGCACCATGAGCAGCATGCCGCAAGCGTGGGAACAGATTCGAATTCGAAATTGAAAGTACGTATTCGAACCATTGAAACTGTGAAATATCACAAGTCGGACCATCGTAAGTAGGGGAGCACCTGTATTAAATCCCATTAACCATTCCTCTGCGCATCTGATCAAGATCCTGCTGCAATCTTTGGAAACCATCTTTACTTTTTACAATATCAAACACTCAAGATAGATTAAATAAATTACAGAAGCCTACTGCATTTTAAAATAAACTTGAGTAGTTGAGCACTGATGAAATTAAATATTATATGCGTTAAAACTTACCTTTGAAACATTATTACTAATTCTTCTGGCTCTGTATCCATGAATAGTTTATGGAGAACTTGTCGTAAGAACTTGACTTTATTTTTATCCAGTTCACTGAACTCAACCACCTGCAACATTGAAAGATGTAAATCTAGCCATATGGATTGCTTTGATTGGAAAGAATAAGAGCACGTGTAGTTATGAAGGCGTCAAGTCTGATTTGTCATTTTAATTAATTCATGGGAGATATGTATTACTACATCTCACAACAGAAATCTACACATTAGGGCTTTGAAAATTTCTATCAACCCAATGCACACATGTTTTTGACTGAAAGTATTCCAGGTTTACAATATTCTTCTTCCAGACTCCTGCTTTCTGAATTCATTCTTTTTCAATCTTTTTATTAGCATTTCATCATGTTCATAGGATAAAGAGAATTGAAATAACACAATTAAAATGGTACGTCCAAGTCTACTTAGTACAAGTATCATCTATAAATTCCAGAGTGAAAATGTGACATATTAGAAATAATTCTCCTAACAAAAAAAACAGAGATAAAGACATAATTATAATATAATTATCAAAAAATACTGAGCGGCCCGTCCTGAGGATCAAATAGTTTAAAACATAGCTTTGGACCACACCTACAGATAACACCAATGGCAAGAATTATGTTTGGAAAGGAAGAGTTACATTCCATGAAAGTAATCAATAAATGGTTTCCATGTTTCTTCAAATTTAGTAGTTATATCTAAAGTAGGACTTTCTGATTTTTTCTAGATTTAAGAAAGACATAGCGTGAGAAAGCCATTGAAATAATGTAGGAGAATCAGAGTCTTTCCATTCAAGTTAAATGGGTCTTCAAGCTAATAGTGTAGAAAAAGATACAACTCGATATGCAGAAGTAGGTCAACAACCTACTTCCAAAAAGAGCAGTTAAAGGGTTAGGTTGTAGTTGAATAATCAGTATCCTTGATAGAATATTCAAAATCTTTCCAAAATTTTTCTAACATAGGACCAAAACATATAAGATAGTGAAGCCACATCAGTATTGCATGTATCACAAGTAGAGCTCGTATGAGGAAAGATGCGAGGTAGCTTATCTTTAGACCTATAGCTCTATGAACTATTTCAAACCGTATTAAAGGATGGTGTGCACAAAGAAGTATGAACTCGTCCAGTAATTCTTCCCCATGTTTCAGGAGTTAATATTAGTTCTGACTCCTGCCATCTGAACTCACGCTGGCTGAACTACCCAAACCTCCATCTCCCAGCAGAGAAACCGATCCATGGCTGTACTGTGGACTGTGCTGGAAGAGAAGTGTGGTCCAGGGTGCAGCAGCAGAAGGTATGCTATAATGTTTAATTATAGTTCCTGTCTCAAATTATATTAATTAGTCAAATTAATTTATTTATTGATATTTTCATTCTTCATAGTTAATATATCCCTTCATTCTAATGGTTTATACATTCACCACTTGAAGAGAGTTCTGATCAAACTGAGGAATTTAAAAACGTACTGGAATTAAACATTTGTGTTTTTTTAGGTTCATTTTGTATTTTGTCACCTTCCTTTGATGTTTAAACTAATTCAAAGTAGTTTCTTAATCAATCTTTTTTCCCTATCATAGCCACTGTGCTTAATGGGTCAAGATTTGCTGGACTAAAAATACAACAACCAAGGCTCATCCAATTCACCTTCACCCTGGTGAATGTTTAATTAAAAACAATTTATATATGTGATATTTGGCACTGCCAGCATATTTTGCCTTGAAAAGGGGTAGTGAGCTGCCTTTGTGAATTAAAAAAAAATTAGGCAGACAGCATGGTAACACGCCATTTTGGCCCATGAGTTTGTGCCGCCCAATTTACACTCAATTAACCTACAACCCCCTGTATGTTTCAATTGGTGGGAGGAAACCAGAGCCCCCGGGAAAACCTACACTGACACTAGGAGAACGTACCAACTCCTTACATGCAATGCAGTATTCGAACCCTGGCCCCGGTTGCTGGTACTGTGAAGGAGCTGTGCTAACTGCTACGCCAATTATGGCAGCCTTCTGATTAAGATACTCCCACAGTTCTGATGAGGAAGTTCCAGGATTTAGATCAGTAATCATAAAAGAATGGTGACATATTTTGAAGTCAGAACAGTTAGACAAAGGGCGGATCCTGCAGGTGGTGGAGTTTCCATGTACCTGCCACTTTTGTCCTTTGTGGCGGTAGGGATCATGGGTTTGAGAACCACCGCTGGAATATCTCAGTCGAGTGATTGTCGAGAATCTTGTAAATGGTATACACGTCAATCACCATGTGCCAGTGGTACAAGAAAGGAAAACCTAATGATGGTTGGTGAGATGCCAATCAAACAGGATGTTTTGTCCAGGAAAAAAGACTCTTCTGGGTCATTATTGGCACAGCACTCATCCAGACAACTGGAGAGTATTCCAACACACCACTGACTTGCACCTTGGTGGTAGAAGGATCTTGGAGTGTTAGGAGTCACTCCCTGCAGGCTATCAGCATCTTTAGGAAGTAAAAGGTAACTAACGCTTCGGGCCTGAGCCCTTCATCAGGAATCAGAAAATACAGGTTGATGCCAGAATAAAAAAAGCTGGGGCTGGGGGCGGGGGATGGTGGGAGGAGATGAAGAGGGAGGAAGGGTAAGGGAGGGTAGCACAGGGTAAAAGGTGAGAAATAATTGATGGACACAGGTAAGAGAGTAGAAGAGAAAGAAGCTGAGAAGTGATTGGGGACATGGCAGAGGGCTAAGAAGGAAAAGAAAGGGGGTGACGAGAGGGAAGAAAAGGAGACAGGGGAAAGGAAAGGGAGAGATGAGATTAGGGGACTAGTGGAAATTGGAGTCGTCCATATAAAAGCCATCTGGTTGGAGATTGCCAAGATGGAATACAAGGTGTTGTTCCTCCAATTAGTGGGTGGTCTTGATTTGGCAGTACATGATGTCTTGGACTGACATGTCAGTGTCGCAAAGGTGTGTGAATTTAAAATGGTTGCCACTGGGAGGTCCTTGCTGTTGCAGGGGATGGAGCAAAAGTACTCAACAAAATAATCTCACAGTCTGCATCCAGTCTCCTTGATATCGGCCCATCAGGAGCACCAAATGCATTAAATCAGCCCTGCAGATTCACAAGTCCACTCAGTAAGACTGGTCTTGTAGTCAGTTCTGGCATGGAGCGAGAGCAGTAAAGCCTCACCAGACTGGTTTCTGGGATGGCAGGACTGATGGAAGAAGATTGAGCTTATATTTATTAGATTTTAGAAAGATGAGAAGGGGACTTTGTTGAAGCTTGTAAAATCCTGATGACAAAAGAGATGCTGGAAGTATCTTTGATGGTGGGGAGGTTTAGGTTAAATCATTAAATATATTCAAGGAAGAGTGGATTGTAGTTCTTATTGCTTAATATATCAAAGGTTATGGGGAGAGAGTAGGAAAAGGGTATTGAATTTGGATGACTCGTCATCATCTCATTGAATGGTCGAAGATTCAGCCCCAGAGAGGATATAAATATACTGGGAATGGTCAATTTCAACAAAATAGCAAATAATTTCTTGGTAGAGATCATAGGCCATGGCTATAACTTTCCTTCAGCAGTTAAGTGAGCATTACCTACTTGTTGAATTCAAACAGAGCAAGTTGTCAGGATTTCATGCTTGAAATCAAAAGTTTTTTACTCCATATCAATATATGCATATTAAGAACAGTGTTAATGGATTGCAAACAGGAGAGGAATTGGAGTCAGAATAATACATCATGGAAAGAAGCACTCAGCTCAATTTGCCCACATTGACCAAAATGTCCCACACACATACAGTATGTCCCTCCTTGCCTGCTTATACCCCTCTAAAATCCATCTGATCCATCCAATTTGTTTTTAAATGTTGCAAAAATTCCTGCATCACCCATACACTTCCCACCCTCTTTGTAAAAAGCTACTTCTCAGGTTCCGAATAAATCTTTCCCCTCTTGAACACTTCTTTCCCCTACTGCACCCAACAAAAGACAGGGAACATATTTAGAATACACTGTATCAGGCAAGGCTCAATAATTGATAGGCTACGAAAACTAACACAATAGCAAGCTCATAAGTGCTGTATTCATAGCTCATAAATGAGAGGTGGTTTCAGAGTTTACTTATTTTGCAATTATATTTATTTTCTTAATATCTCAAATTTTAAGTGCCCAAATGGATGGTTTTAGAGTGTAAATGAGTTATTGGCTAGATTCTAATGTCAGAAATTCATGTAACCTAACTAACCCTTTCCCATCCATTCATTATCCTAGAGAAATCATCCGTATTTGCTACATGCTGTCATTTCTATGGAAACTTAGTTTGTATCAAGAAAAAATAAGCAAGTTTTGCATTAAAGTGTAATCCTTGGATACTCAGGTAAGATAGTTTACATATTTAGGTAAAGGCTTTTTTAACACTCCAAGAACTATCCCACATCTAACAATGGAATGTGAAAGTGCATCTAATTAAATATCTTGGATAGTAATAAATTATGTTTAGAATAATAATGAATTTATATAAATCATGTATTCACCTTAAAGATGGCTAGAGACAGCCATTTTGTACCAAGAAGGTGAACAAGAAGATGAACCAAGTTCGTGGTTGCCACATTAGACATGCTGTCCAATTCTCGGAAGCGATCCCACATGCTGAATTGCAAGGTCATCTGTTGAAGGTTAAGAATTGTAATCAGAACTATTAAAACTATCTGCAAGTAGATTATTAAAACCTCTACACTTTTATTATTCAACAAGATCACGAGCACATCTCTCCAATTGCAAGGTTGTTAATTCAAAAAAGCGGACTGAAGAGTATTTTAAATCTCTAAATAAAAATGAAAATACTATTTAAACACGTTTCAAAGCACAGGAAGTAAATTGCCACTATCCAGACCTTTTCCTTATTCAGCACATTTACTCTTGCTCCTTTTTGAGACACCGCATTCTAAATTTCCCAACCCATCAAAATGGTACCCAAAAGTTCACAGCAGATTATTTTGTAAACAGCATCTAAATAGAAAAGATGAAAATTTGATACCCATTGTTGATTTCTGAAAAATGTTCAAATTTGGATCCAGATCTGTTTAAAAAGTGTTGACAATTTTGTTAATTATTGTCCAATAGAAATTGACGTGAAAGTAAACCACATATGAAATTAATTCTTCACTCAAAATGAACTTCATTTTAAAATTATTTCAGCTGTAGCATATCTGTTGCTAAATACAAAATATACATAGATATAAAAAAATATGAAACCATTTATTATTGTTGACCCTAACTGAAACAATTGTAAATTAGGGCAGCACATTTGGCATAGCGACTAGCACCAATGACTGGGACTAGGGTTCGAATCCCATGCTGCCTGAAAGAAATTTGTATGTTCTCCCCATGTCTGCGTGGGTTTTCCCTGGTGCTCCAGTTTCTTCCCAATGTTAGAAATGTACTAGAGGTTGTAGGTTAATTGGGTGCAAATTGGGTGGCACGGACTTGTGGGCCAAAATGGCCTGTTACCGTGCTGTATGTCTAAATTTAAAAAAAAAATATATTATATGTTAGGATTTCTGAAACCTTTCAGACAATCCACTTTGAAATCAACATCGCATCACTAAGTTATTAGAGGAAATGTTGAATGGCATATTTTACAGCACTGAAAAGTACTGTATCAATATCTTGATATGCTAAATGGAAGTAAAATACAATTTAACTTAAAATGTAATATAACCTGCATTATAATGGAAGAATATTTTGCTGACATCTCTCAAAATGTTCACAAGTGAGCATTTACATCTCAAGGCCAGCTTTAAGCACAGAGATTAATGCTCAGTGGAACAAAACAAATATTGTGCATGGACGTGATTATCTTGAACGGAAGAATTTTGTCAGGTAAGTGCTTTCTAATTCACTTGTAAACTTGTACAGTTGAATGAATAGATGTAATTCACTATTTTAAGTGTCAGAAAGAAATAAAACAAATATAAAAGAGCTGATAGGCACATTCACCTTTAAAACTTCTGATTTTTGTACTGATGTCTCTAGTAATTGTCTCTCTATCATTTTCAAAAAAAAGTTCCAACCCATTCCTGAGAGAATTTCCCACATCACTTTGTGAGAAATCTGTTTCATGCAAGTACATCACTACAAGGGGGCACAAATATTTGTTCAATAATTTTCAATCAGTTCTTTTCAGATTTGCATTTATAGATAAAGGACTTGTGAAAAGGATACAAAGAGGCAACAAAGGGTCAGGAATAGGTTAAGTTCATGGCAAAGAACGTGCAAATGGAGTACAATTTGGGGAAAATGTGAAATTATTCATTTGGTAAGTATTAAGTATAATGTATATAGATGGCTTTTTTCGCAGGCTTCCTGGTACTATTGTCAACAACACTGTCAGAGCTAGGGATGTGTTTGTGTGCTTCTTAAAGAGGAAATGTATGCATTGGAAATGTCTTTTAATAGGGAAATGTTATGACTATTTAGAAAATTGGGAATATTTGTGTGAGAAATGGTATGGATAAAACACTAAAGTTTATTAGTCTCAATATTAACAGGATAAATGGGAAAGTGAAGAGGAAGAGGATCTTGACATACTTAAAGAAATTAAAAGTGGAGATAATCTTTTTGCAGGAAACACATCTTACTAAATTGGAATATGATAAATTAAAAAGAGGATGGGTGGAATAAATAATATCGTCTTCCTTTGGATCAAAGGCAATTAATTAATAAAAATACACCAGTGTTAATAGAAGTTACCTCAATTGATCAAGCTGGAAGGTAAGTAATAGCACACTGTAAAATTTAGGGAGAAGCATGGCCATTTATGAATATTTATGCCCCGAATTATGATGAAGCCTTTATGAAAGATATCTTCTTAAAAATAGCAAAGGGAAGACAAAATATATTAGTTGGAGACTTTAACTTCTGCTTGGACCAAATACTGGATAAATTGGCAAGAACAATAACGAGGGTGAAAGCAGCAAAAACCACAATTTCATATATGAAAGATTAAATCTTATCAATGTATGGAGGCAATTAAATCCCAGAGAGAGACTACTCTTTTTACTCAAAAGTGCATGACTCATATACAAGGATTTTCTTATTTTTAATGTTAAAAAGTAGAGTGATAAAAACAGAATATTTAGCAAGGCTTCTATCAGACCATTTTCCATTAATATTAACTATAGCATAAAATTGGAAACCAAGAGAATGTATACAGATGGCATCTCAATTCTACATTGTTTAAAAGAACAGACTTCTGCAAATTTATAAAGAGACAGATAGAAATATTTTGTGAAACAAATCATCCATCTACTAATGAGAGTATTCTGATATGGGACATGCCTAAAGGATATTTAAGGGGACAAATTATATCCTATAAGAAGAATCTTAAGAGGGAACATATGGCAAAAATAAATAGTTTGGAGAAGGATATTAAAGAATAAGAAAAAAAATCAAAGAACAAGACTACAAGAAGAATACAGATTACTGGAGAATAAAAAGCAAAGATATAATACAATAGAAACATATAGGACAGAAAAAAACTATATTAAAAACTAAATAACAATATTATGAGTTGGGTGAACAGGTGCATAATGTTTTAGCTTGGCAGATTAAAACCGAGGAGTCATCAAGAATGATAAATGCTATAAAAACAGAAATAGACACTCTAGTATATAAGCAAAAAAAAAATTAATGACACTTTTAGACAATATTACATGGAACTATACAAATCAGAATTACTAGGAATTGAGAACAAAATGGAAGAATTTTTGCTGAATGTCAAACTTCCAAGGCTGGAAGAGAAAGGATAGAATTAGACACTCCCTTCACAAGGGAAGAAATTGAAAAGGCCCTGGGCAATCTTCAGGCTAATAAATCACCGAAAGAGAATAGACTTCCACCTGAGTTTATAGACAATTCAAAGAATTATTAGTGACCCTTTTAATGGATATCCTGGATCAAGCTGTGGAAACACAGACACTCCTGGAGTCATTCTCAACCGTGATTATTACAGTGTTACCAAAAAAAGGGACCCAAAAAAAACTTCATCATATAGATCAAATCCCTGTTAAATGCTGATTATAAGATACTAGCGGAAGCATTGGCTAATAGGTTTGGACAATCCTTGCCAAAACTGATACATATGGATCAAGCAGGATTTGTTAAAGGAAGGCATTCCTCAATTAGTCTATGAAGTTTATTTAATATAATACACATGGCTAAATCTGAAAGAAATCCAAGTATTACAGTCTCCCTAGACACGGAAAAAGCATTTGACCATTTGGAATGGCCCTTTTTAATTTAAAACACTAGAAAATTTGGTATAGGCAGATCATTTATAAATTGGATAACAACTTTATACCATTAACCACAAGCTAAAGTAACAACAAATAATCAGATGTCGGCAGTGTGCCCCTTGAGTAGATCAAGTAGACAAGGATGTCCCCGTCCCAGCGCTTTTTTTAGTAACTGAACTGCTGGCAGAGATAATAAGAAGGGATTTGAGTATAGAGGGTTTAAAAGTCAGGTAAGAAGAGCACAATCAGTCTATTTGCCGATGATGTTCTACTGTACCTATCAGAACCAGCTAAATCTTTGGAAAAATTACAAGTAACACTAGAAAAATATGGAAGAATATCAGGCTACAAAATAAATATGTACAAAAGTTAGATAATGTCATCGACAAATTTAGAATATGAAAGATACCAAAAAGGAAGTAAATTTAAATGGAAGACGGATAGAATAAAATATCTTGGAACAGCAACTGACAATAACTTGGAAAATCTGTACAAACTAAATTATGTTCCTCTTCTTGGGAAGACAGAAAGAGACCTACAGAAATGGAGAGACTTACCGATTACTTTGGTGGGAAGGGCTAACTGCATCAAAATGAAAGTGATGCCAAGACTGCAATACCTTTTTCCAATCGCTGCCTATTTCATCACCTAAAAACTTTTTTAAAAAGCTACTAAACAACCATATTAGACAGTTCCTATGGAATAATAAGTACTAAGAATTGCACTGGGAAAACTGACATGGGACTATGGGCTGGGAGGTCTTAGAAATCCAGATTTAAAAAAAAATATTTAACTGCACAGGCTAGATTTTTCACAGATTTGTTCATTGAAGACAACCCCCTGTTTTGGGTTCAAATGGGAATGTACTTAATGGAGGAGAGGGAAGCAAAAACTACCTATAAATGGAGTTTCAGATCACTCAAGAAAAAGACAGATAACCCTATTCTAATACATATGATTAGATCATGGCAAGAAATTAATGAATGTATAGGAAAAATAAGTAGGGATATCAATAAAAGCACCACTGTATAAAAATGTTATTGCCAATGAACATGGGCAATAGAATATTAAATTCGTGGTATGGCAAAGGTGTAAGATATACTGTGTAAGTATATCTTTGTATAAGGTGTAAGGACTGTTACAAGGAAGGAACTTTTATGACCTCTGATCAATTAAAACACAAATACAGAGTGGCGAATGGGACCTCTGTTTTCTCCATCTTAGATCATTCTGAAGAGAAAGATGGGGACCAATGTTGACCCCACCTGAAATTAGTGAAACTGAACGAATGGTTTGGATGGAAATACATCGAAATTTATAACAAAAATGTACTATGCTCTCCAGGTTGAAAGTGCAAAACCAGGTGCAGAGGTCAAGGGAAAGATGGGAGTTGGACTTGGGTGTGGTGATTTCAGAAAGAAGCTGGTCAGATGGGTGTAAGGACAGCATGAAATCAGTTATAAATGCAAAATATGGACTGGTTCATTGTGAGTATTTTTACACCAATTATATCTTACCCCACAAAAGCTATACAGATCAAAAGCCAAAATTTCAGAGATGTGTTTCAGATGTGGGACTGAGACAGGAACTTTTTTATGCATGAAAGTGAGGCTATTTTAGCAAGAAATTGCAGAAAAATTAACCAGGATAACAGGAGTGGCCTGCACAGGTGACCAGGTAATTTCACGGAAATAGTGACAAATTGACCAAATAGCAAATCTCATTTATAAAAATAGTACTGGCAGTAGCAAAAAAATTTATTGCTATCACTTGGAAGTCTGATTCCCCTCTACTTATAGCATGATGGACTGGAGAAATGAACAGCTGTATACTTACGGGAAAAAAAATGACATATAACTTAAAGAATAAATATGACACATTTGTAAAGGTCTGGCAGCCATTCCTGGACCACCTAGAGGCCCAGATACAGTTATAGAAAGGAACATAAAAGGGTATAAAAGTATTTAAAAATGTAGTTTACCCAACTGTACTCTATATACTTAAAATATACTAAGTTCTGAGGGTGAATGGATCTGTATGTATGGACAGGGAGGAGGGAGTGAGGGACTGTTTTGTTTTTGTTGTGTTTGTGAGAAAAACATATAATATATTGTGTATTCAAGATGTCACTATGTATAATTTTTGAAAAAAAAATATTGATCTTTTAAAGATTTGCCACTTTGAAGAAATTTCTACTCAACTAATCCAACATGGCCTAATCTTTATTTTGAGATTCCAAGTTCTGGCCATCTTAGCGAAGTACCAAATCCTTCACAAATCGATCCTGTCAAGTCATTTAGGAATTTTGTACATTTCACTGATATACTTTTCATTATAGATTGCTCTCGTGAGGCATACCAAGTAGAGCTACCTTCTCACAATTCCAGTAACATGGGTTCATTTCTGACCTCTGGTCATCACTGCGTGGAGTATGATTAGACTTAGCATTCTGTCTGGTTGCTATGGAGGTGCCAATACCCAGGACAGGAAAAATACTCCAGAGGGTTGTTAACTCGGCCTGTGACATCATGGGCACCAGATTTCACTCCATTGAGGAGAAGGTGTCCTAAGAAAGCCACCTCTATCCTCAACGATCCCCACCACCCAGGCCATGTCCTCTTCACACTGCTACTATCAGGAGAAAGGTACTGGAGCCTGAAAGCAAACACTTAACAGCACAATGACAGCTTCTTTGGCTCTGCCATCAGATTTCTGAATGAACAATGAACTGCATACACTATCTCACTTTGTCTTTTTCTTGCACCATTTTATTTATTTTGAAATGTGGTTGATAGAAATGTGATGCTGCTGCTAAACAATGAATTTTGTGACATGCTCATGGCAATAAATTCCGATTCTGACTTTAATAAAAGTCCTTTGGCATTGGATTCACCTTCCTCTCTCACTGATTTACCAAATGCTGCAATTCTACTTCCTTTTAACACAATAATAGGGATAACACAAAATACTGGGATCTGGTGGCACCTATTACTTTTGGGTCCAACTCTGAGCCATTGGAATAAGCGTTCTGCCCAGGGCTGCCCATTTTGGTATCCAATTAGAATATTTTAGGCTCATGCAACCTTGAAGCAATGCTAAATGTCAAAGTTAATAGCATGCAGTATTATTGCATTTGTACTGGGACTGTTAGCCCAAAGAGTTTCTCAGCCCTTGTTTCAGACTCAGTATAAATGTCTTGGCTGTCATATGTGCTAAATCCCAATGCTTAAATAAAAGATTACAAAATATTGGCATGCTTTAATTTTCTAGCTTCAACAATAATGCTGGTAAAAGGGTTAAAACAATTAAACATGCAGTAGATTTTTTAACTGTCAAAACATCGTAAATCCAGTATTACCCGAAATCTTCTCTCGTATTCACAGAATTTTTCCACCAAAAAAGCATAAAATGGATTAAAAGTCTTTTCTTGCAGGCAACAGTGAATAAGAACATGAATAATCTCTCTTTCCTGCCGATCTTTCAGCCCCAGCCTGTCAGAATAAAGGTTAAAGGTGAAGTCCATAAAATGGTTGCAAGATCAAGAATTTTAAATACCTTTAATTTAATGGATTGTTGGGCAAATAGGATGGATACAACACACAATAGAGTCAGTTCAAAGCATTGGCTGTGCTGAATGATATAAACTGATCACAGATCAGTGTTAACAGTCAGATGTTAGAAAATTATCACAATTAACGGGCAACATTTTAGTTGCTTCTTGTTCTTTGAATCAAAAAATATTTGAATTTGGAAATTCAGTGATTTCTGTGGAAAAATGATCTCCCATTGATAATCAATAAATGCTTTGAAATGAATTGATTTTTATGCTCATTTATGGAACGGGAGGTTATTCCTGAAGACTATCTATTTTCTGATGCTGAATGACAGCAAATAGTGTTCAAATTTAGGAGAACATAATAAGTGCAGAGAGATGCATTTCACAAAGTCTAATAAAAGATACCTCTAATATATCAGTTAATTTTTGTCACTATTTAGTATTCAATGAAAATGCAAGTTAGCTTGGGAGTACACCCCTTTTATGAAATTGAAAAAAATTCCTTATGGCTAATTGAGAAGGATCTTCAGAATACCAGATAATGCCCTCTTGTCCTGGATACCTTTAAAGAAAATCACATTCAAAGATAAAACCTAAATTCATATTTAAAATCACTTTTCAACCTTCTAAATGACAAAATGCAGCCTGGCCGATGTAACCAGTTCTCAATTAAAAGATTTTGGCAATGCCGCACTTCAACCTCACAGCACACATTAAGAATAGGAAATATCTGGATCTTTCTTGTATTCTACAATAAATTTGACCCCATGGTAAACCTGAAATATTAACTTGGTTCCTTTATGTCAAGATGCTGCCTTAAACTCCTGAGATTTCTAGCATTTTCAGTTTTAATTTCAGATTTCCAGCTTTTTAAAAAAATCATCCAGTATTAAATAGTTTTTGTTAACCTGCCCAGAGTGCTTAGTTATTTCTCTACTCTGCCAACGACTGTTCCAAGCTTTTAACCCAATTGTGATCCAATTTCCTTCGGTCCAGTGGTAGACTATGCTAACTCAAACGGAAGTTAAACTGCCACAGTTTCATTCACTCTTTGAAATATTCTGTTTCTGTCCACCCTATAAAACTGTGGCATTCAACTTGGTGGCCTCAGCAAACTTGTAAACAAGACTTTTTATTCACTTGTCCAATTAATTATGGAAAAAGCTGAGACCACCACAATTCTGTATTCTGCCAGTATGAATACACTTTGTTGTGCTTACTCTCTGATATGGAGATTGTAGCTTACAAGGATGCTAAACAAGTTAAAAGCCCATGGTATTGTGGAAAAGGTACAGTAGAACACCCTCTTTTCCAGAATGCAAGCAACTGGCAGCCTCAAGTATCATTAACAAAAAATTGTGGCAAATAAATAGGCAAAAAAATATGTATGTTCAAAATTGGCATGCCTCGCTGTTTGCCAATCAGCAAGCAAAACACAAAACTCACTGAACCGGCATCTACCAATCCCCATAAGTGTCGGAAACCCAGCAGCTGACGTGGACTTTTTACCCCCTCCATAAATCTTCGTCCGCGGAGCCAAGCCAAAGAAAGACTGTACAAGCATGGATAGAAGATTGGCTGACTAGCAGAAGGCAAAGGGTGGGAACAAACCTGGCTGGCTGGCTCCTGGTGACTCATGGTATTCTGCAGGGGTCAGTCTTATTTCTGCTACTTTTCATGTTAAATGTAAAAGTATTGGATGAAATTGATGTTTGCAGATATGAAAGTAGGTGGAGGGGTGGGTAGTGTTGAGGAAGCAGGGAGTCTGTGGAGAGACAGACAAGGTGGGAGAATGGGAAAATAAATGATAGAGGAATACAGCATTATGAAGTCATGTACTTTGGTAGAAGGAATAAAGTAGACTACCATATATGCCACCGTAAAGGATGACCTGAATTTCCACTTAAAATGTTGCTTTTGAGCGAGACCCTTTGAATAAAACAACCGTCCCAAAATCTGGCTGATGAGTGGATGATGTTAAAAGCAAATCACAATATTTTAATAAAAAATGATAATTTAAAGGTTTAAGTTTTATTTGGATATTTTAAAATAAACCATTTTTAAACCATTTAAAGACACTTCAGAGCCAACAGCAGATGGACCCCATGGAGGAGAAATGAGACTTCGCAAATAGCTATCAGGGGAGCAACATTGCATTGGAGCTGGCAGGAAGATGGCGGTGGTGTTGCGACTTTACCACCAAGGTAAGAATTTTAGACTCTTTGTATAGGAGAGAATTCAGAGGTCCAAAAGGACCAGGGGTGGGGGGGGGGGTCCTAGTACAAGATTCTCTAGAGCTTGAGCTCGTAGTAAGGAACTCAAATGTGATGTTAGCATTAATTTTGAGAGGAATAAAATACAACAGCAAGGATATAATGCTGAGGATTTATAAGGTGTTGGTCAGACCACATTTGGGGTAATATCAGCAGTTTTTGGGCCCCATATTCAAAGGAGGGTGTGTTGGAATTGGAGAGGGTTCAGAGGAGGCTTATGAGAGAGTTACCATATGAAAGGCATTTGATGGCTTTGGGCCTATATTCACTGGAGTTTAGAAGGACAAGGAGAGTTCTCATTGAAACCTACTGCATATTGAAAGAGCTGGATTCTGTGGATATGTAGAAGATGTTTCCAGTAGTGGGAGAGTCTAGGACCAGTGGATCCAGCTTCAGAATAAAAGGACGTCCCTTGGGAACAGATATGAAGATAAATTCTTCAGCTAGAGGTCAAATCTATGGAATATGTTGCCACAGATGTCTGTGGAGGACATTATTTCCGGTAGGTATATTCAAAGCAGATATTGATAGTTTATTGATTAGTAAGTGTGCCAAAGGTTACGAGGAGAAGGCAGGAGAATGGGGTTGAGGGGAAAAATACATCAGCCATGATTCGAATGGCAGAGTAGACACGATGGGCCAAATTAGTCTTCTAATTCCATTTAATTCTATTTTATTAGTTCCTCTAAAATAACTATACAGCATGACAGCACATCTGGAACCTAAATTTATTCTTTCTAAAAGTCGTTCAAAATAATATCCCGAGATATTGTTTTTATTTACCACACCAGTAGGGACCACAACCATCAATTATTACTTAAATCTTCTTTGGCAAGGCTACCCAGATATATCCCATATACTTTCTGGAAGACAGTAGTTAGATTTGAATGTATAAGCAATTGGCTTTAATCTTATGAATGACAAATGCATCAGTGATGACACATCTCATTAATGCACTGAAGTGCTGCAGAGAAATGTATCCCAGTCTGTGTGGGGCCTTCAACTTTATAAATTTAAGCTATCAAATAACCTAAATTTACTTAATTCACTGTTGTACACACGATTGGAACACGTTCTCTTCCACTCAGCCTACTGGTCAACTTCAATGATGGACATGGCTCGTACCCCAATCCCCACCCACTATATTTGGATGTTGATGTCCGATGAACCGATCACCGACATCCAAAAAGGGTCTGGCATGTTTGCTGGTTGTGAAAGGCTACACCAAGGTACTTGCTATTGAAAGCATTATTTGGTCAGCAGTGTCAAATTATTTTATACTCAGCAAAGGAACAAGTAGATACTGACCTTAGAAGTTTTTCAAAAGCATCCAAGTAATCCTCACTGGTCATCACGACACAGAAAATGTTTTTCCGTATATCTGTATTCATCCTCTGCTTACCTGCCAGCTCCATAATTTTTCCACTTAGCTAAAATGTAATGAATAGTCATTAAACATGATGAAATATTGATCGTGGTTGAAGGATGCATGATAGATTTATCTAATTTAGGATCCAAAGTGCTTCAATCAAGTTAGAATATTACTGTGATATTAATTTATAATTAATTTTATCCTTGTGGTAAAGCTGGCTTATGTTTGTCAATTGACATGTCTTTTGGGGATATCTTAGCTTTTCAGGTCTTCAATTTGAAACCAACAACATTCAAATAAATTCTGATTTACCCGATTTGATGCGGTTCTGTGGTGCAGTTAACAGAGCTAATATCTCACAATTCCAGAGACTGTGGTTCAATCTGAACCATGGTGGTATCTGTTTGGAATTTGCACATTCTCCATGACTATATTGGAGAAATCCAAACACTCACAAATTTGTTCTCACAATCCAAAAACATGTGGGACGGTCACTGTAAATTGCCCAAGCATCCAGGTAAATGGTAGAATCTGTCAAGTTTATTGTCATCTGATTGTACAAGTACAGCCCAACAACTCAACCTTCTCTGGTCCTCAGTGCAAAACATGCAGACACACAACCAGACATAACACTTACAGACAAGTATAAGTATTCACCTATATAAATAAATAAATAGTTTCATGAATATGAGTCTCAATGGTTCTTCATCCTCCTCACTGCCCTTGGTAAGAAGCTGTTCCTCAGCCTGGTGGAGCATGCTCCGATACTCCTCTATCTCTTTTCCAATGGAAGCAGCTGAAATATGTTGTGTGCATAGTGGAATTTTGTACGTCCTCTTCAGACAACGATCCTGATAGATCATGTTGTTTGTGGGGGGTGCTCTCCACTCTCTCTACTACAGAGTTGTTGATCTTTGGTCATTCCTGAAGTCCACGATCATCTCCTTCATTTTGTCCACGTTGAGACTCAGGTTTTTACTTTCGCTGATAAGGCCATCTACTGCTGTGTCATCTGCAAACTTGATGACACTTTTGGAGCTGGATCTGGCATTGAAGTTGTGGGTCAGTAGTGTGAATAGGAGCGGGCAGAGGACACAGTGCTGGAACCTAAAGGTGTGCCAGTGCTCAGTGTGACAGTACTCAAAGTTCTGCTTCCATCCCTGACAGACTGGTCTTTCTGTTAGGAAACCCAGGATACCTTAACAGAGAGGGGTGTTGATTCCCAGTGAGAACAGCTTCTCCACTAGCCTCTGAGAAATAGATGTTTTAAAAACGATGAGCTGAAGTCAATGAACAGCAGCCTGGCAGATGTTGATGAAAATGTGGGGACAATAAAAAAAATGGGATCCATGTAGGATTAGTGGCATGCAAACTTGGTGGGCTGAAAGGACCACTTCCGTTCTATGCCTCTCCCTCTCTTTACCTCATTGTTATTAATTCCACCATTGGTTTATTCATTTCATTAGCTATCATGAATGCTGTTCTTTTGTTTTACATGAACTCTAAATATATTTGACGTTTTATTCCTTCAGCCTTTTCAGTCAGGTTTGATAATGTCTTCAGTGAAAGTTATTACAACTGGACATTGGAAATAAGAACAAGAAATGGTGTGACAAAATGTCAATCTAAAACTTTAACTTGCTTGAAAATTAAAAAAAAAACCCTCTCTGTACAGACTGAATATAGCACAGGAGCAGGCCCTTTAACCCATATATCTGTGCTGAACATGGATGCCCAAAATCAACTAAAACTTTGCTGACTGTACATGATACATACCCTTCTATTCCTTGAATATTCACGTCTATCTAGAAGCCCTTAAACTCTAATATTGCACCTGCCTCCACAACTACCCCTGGTAGCCCATTCCTTGCATCCACCATTCTGAATGTGTAAAAAAAAATGCCCTGGGCATTTCCTTTGAAATTTCCTTCCCTCACCTTAAAAACATTTCCTCCAGTGTCTCACACTTTTACCCTTGGAAAAACAGTTTGACAGTCTACTCTCGATGCTGCTTGATCTTTTAAGTATTCCAATTAGTTAGTAATATTTTGGAGTAATATTTTTAAACAACTGTATAAAATTTTCATGCAATAATTTCTCTATTATCTTTAGAATTCAGTTTTCCAGTTTCAACATACCTTTAGTCCACACTAACTATCAAGCATTAATTTAAAAGGTCATTTTCATTCATCTGAAGTTAATTTAGTCTCCCAATTTTCCCACAACTCCTCCCTGCCTAACCGCCACATATCACTCACTTATCTCACCAGTGGCAATAACTATGCCTATTTTATTAATATGCATATTTTGGGGATGGGAGAGGAAGGCAGAACGCTAAGAGGAGATTCATGGTTACAGACTCCACATGGACAATGCTGGAGGTCAGAACAGAACCCTAGTGGCTTGAGCGGTGAAAAAGCAGCTTTGCTTGCTGCTGCCACTATATCTGTTCTTGATTCACTTTTGTCTTTATTGGGATGATGGATCTAAATGGCACATCTTTGTCCATGTGCCAGAGTAAAATTTCAAACTATTAATTTAAATCAATAATACAAGGTATTATCTGAACAATACATAACACATTTGGCCAAAGTGACAGAGAATTGATGACCATGTCCTTCTCATGGATAAGATCATCTTACACTTCAATGCCAAGGCAATATGATGATGCTGTAGCGGTAACTACCAGGGGAAGCGAAATGAGGAGATGACACCCTTTAAGTCGCTTGCACTTCCAACGATTTATTTTTGAAAAGCCAGTTCTGCTCCCTATATAAGGGCAGCCTGTCAGTTCCGCCCATGCGCAGCGCAGCCCAGTCCATATGCGCAGCCCACTTGATCACGGAAGAATACGCACCCAGTGGCACCATCTTGACGCAGCTGCTCCGCTGCTGCAACAATGCGGAGCTCGCTCGCCTGCCTTCAGGTGTGCACCGCCACAATGCGTCCAATTCCCTGGTCTGTCACTGAACCTACCACGAGACCACAAATGCCCTGAGCTGAATAGCCACATGAACTTTATACGTCAATGATAATGTGACCCCGTTTCCATTAATGGAGACACTAATTTTCACTGATAAAGAAAGCAGTTGGTTTATTTTTGGTAATCTACTTCTTAAAGCAGTGAGCAACTGTCAAAAGGCCACCCGAATCATCCAGGGATGGGGATTTAGAATTTGCTCTCTGTGATCCTGCTGCCACTCATTTTGATGAGGACTTGTGAGGTTGTTGCGGCAGCCAGACTTCAAGCATGTTGGTGTTACAGAACCAGAAGAACTAAGTGAGGCTTCAGAAAGAGTGCGGAGGCAGGCCAAAAATTGCACGCAATGCTTTCGACAGCGTTGTGACCACCACGCTGCATTACCATACTAAAACATCCTTGAAATGGCAAGTGGAGACCAAAACAGCACACAATACTCCAGATGTAATCTCACCAAGACCCTATATACTGCTACATGCTATGTGATATCCTTGATACTTCTTCAAAATCTTTGGCAATGACTAATAATTTACCATTTGCTTTCTTAACTCCTTACTGGTGTAGGACATCTAGATTCTCGATCTCACCATTTAATTATTTAGCCTTTCTGTCTGTGGATATTCTCACATTTATTAAGATTATTCTATATCAACTCTATATCTCACCGCTCAACGTGTTTAAATTGATTCAAGGCCTTTTGCTTTATCTTTACATCTTACAATTCCATTTTGTTTTCTATCTTTAGCAAAATTATGTATATTTGTTCCTTCATCCCAATCATTTATTTATATTGTGCATAGCTGGATTTCAAGTGTTACGACCTAGACCAGCAGCCACAGAAATTCATCAAGACAATGGTATCTTCAAAACAATAATTTTTATTAATAACTATTAATAATATAGCATTTCTTACTAAACTCTAAACGTAGCACAAGTATCACAACTATGTGCGAGAGAGAGAGAGAGAGAGATCCCAAACCATTACAGTTCAGGCACAATTCTGAAAAGTCAATTTCAAAGTTCAGTCTTATAAATTTTTTTTGTTGAAATTCAATCTTTAAACTGTTGTTCAAAAGTAATTATGGAGTATGTGAGGCCCCAAGTCATCAGACTTCTCAAAACTCAGGAATTCTTGTAGAGTTGGTTTCAAAGAAATGTTTCCTCATACAAATGATTTTTTTCACAATTACCCTCTCTTGCATGGAGGTGACAGAATGTGTGATTTCCACAATGATTTCACAAACCTAGGCAAGATTTTTAGATGAAGTGACCATTATTAAAATGGCCACAGTAGTACTGTTCTCTCTTTACAAAGAAAGACAGTTAAAGTGGCTATCTTTTCTGAAGCCACTTTGATCCTGAGTTCCTCCCTTGACAAGGAGAACATGATAGCTATCTATTTCTACAGAATGTTACTGCATTTTTGACTTCAGATGAAACTGGTTCATCATATTAAAGATGTTTTCTTGAAGTGTCCTAATCATATGACAGGACATTACTACTTGTTTTGTTTAAAGTTTCATTTCTCCAGAAACCACATAATGAAGCAAATAGTTTTCTGTTTGATCAGATGTTTTTCTGAGTAAACATTCAATGTCTTCATTATTTCTAAGGAACAATCAACTCTCGTTTTATTGCTCTGTTTACAGCTGGACATAGCAGACACAGCATCTCTCCAGAAACTGTGTTCTGTGTGTGTGTGTCTCCAACCCACAAGATACCTCTCTAAAATATATAACTTAAAGATTAATAATAGCATAATTCTGTAACATAACCAATGACATAATAGTCACTGCCCATTTTCCTGAACATCAAAATAACCACTCAAATTTCGAGACATTAAATTGTAAATGATCAAAATCAGTACCAGGAAGTTTAGAAATATTACATGTAAATTGTTATTAGAGTATGAATCGCATTTCCAAAAGACAAATCAAAACATATTCAGTCATAATATTTAATGAGATAAAGGTACAAGATACGGAATACAGGAAATTACAAGTCTAATGCAGAAAGCAATCCAGCCTCACAGGATTACAACTAAATAATCTCCTAATGTACCAAAATTACTGCATAATTTTTGAAAGTATGATATGCCCAACTCAATTGCCAAAGGCTCACCTCTCCAACAACCACATCTTGTTGTGGTTTGGTTTCTGTATGGCCAATCATAGGGGCACCACTCCACGAAGATCCCACAATCCACCACCGTCCAACCTGGTCTGCTGAAAGAAGGTTTTCTAATGTGACACGTAATTGGAAGTCACCATGACGGTTATGAATCTGAAGATAGATAGATAAGTTGAAAATTTTTACATACAATAATACGACGGTTGGTGTTGCAGTTAACACAACACCTTTACAGTGCCAGCGATCAGGACCGGGGTTTGAATCCTGCGCTGTCTATAAAGAGTTTGTACGTTCTTCCCCTTTTTGCGTGGGTTTTCCCCAGGTGGTTTCCTCCCACCATTCAAAAATGTACTGGGGGGGGGGGGTGTAGGTTAACTGGGTATAAATTGGGTGGGGTGAAATGGCCTGTTACTATATTAAAATTTAATTTAAAATTTAAAAAAATTAATCAACATTTAAAAACTGATCCCATAAATTAGACCCAGCAACATGAACAAGTGGGCTTTAAAAAAAAAATCAGAAGTCAAAATGAGTAACTTGTTTCCAAGGAGGATCTGAATGGTCCACTTCTTATGACTGTAAAGGTATGGATAATTCTGGAATTCCTGGCATTTAGAGAGATATTTAGATACATGGACAAACAGGAGGCATCACAGTTTGCATGGAATTAATTGGGCCAAGGGGCTTGTTTTTGTGCTGCATGATTCCAATACTAAAACCTTTCATTGGAATACAATCGACGCCAATCTGGCTGGGAATCAGGCATTGAAAAACAAAAAATAAGAATTTCCTCACAGACTAGTTAATAAACTAAGCATATAAATAATGAATGGATTAAATTACATGGGATAGCAGCCAAAGTCAATATTTACAAATGGATCTGAGGGAGCATGATACTAAATGAAAACTTTTCATCTCTTTACCAAAGTCAGAGTAAAAAGAGAGATTAGTGAGATAATGGAAAGACATTGAAATGGTACAGGGGAAGTATTAGAAAGACTAGCTTTACTCAAGGTAGATTAACCACTAATTCTGCAAAGGATGCATCAGAGGTTCGTGAAAGATATATGAATTGAAATTGCAGAGGCTCTGGTCATACATAATCTTCTAATTCTCCATAGTTATTAGGGTAATGCCAGAAAACTGAAGGGATCATTAAAAAATACAAACAAAACAAACCACTGGCAAACCAGTTTTACATCAATTTCAGCACCTATGAATTACAGGTCCGTAATGGACACCGAAGAATTGGTTGTATCTTGGAATGGACGCAAGTCAGAATTGTGCCCGTGCATGGAGTACCGAAGTCTTAAAACAAACTTTTTATTTAAATCTTTTATTCAACGTACATTTGACGATAACAACTTAAGGCTTCCTGAATTTGCTGATCAACCTTGGAAAACCTTTCCACATTCTGGTTCATGTTTACCTTGTTAGTCAGCATTCTGGGTTCATCTTGATTGTTGTGCCCATCCGCGAGTCTTTGGTTGGTGTAAGCACGAGCATTCGGTGGGTTTGTGTATTGGAGTTTGGGTGGCACATGCGTGAGAGTTAAGCGCCCTGACGATATTGAAATCGCATCCTTAACTCTTGTGCATGCATCAACTGAACTCCAATACTCAAATCCTTCACGCAAGCACAGGAATCAAGATGGCCATGCCCAGTCCCGGGACCCCAGAATGCCAACTAACAAGGTAAGTATGCATATTTTGGCTCTTATGTGCCATGTATTCCTGCTATAGTTTGTGAAATATAACATAAACTGCATAAATTTTATATATTAAAAAAAATTCAGTCGTATGTTCATAAGTCGCATAGGTCATAAGTAAAAAAAGTATTCAATGAATTTGATTCGAGTTTTGGAAGAGTCATGAGTAACAATGTAATTGATCTGTATATGACTTTATATTTTTATATGTGTATATATATATATATATATATATATATATATATGTGTGTGTGTGTGAAGTGCCAGATACTGGTTCTGCAGTAAAAGTGAACAATAAACAGCCCTGGCAGCATTGATGTGAAATTGACAGAAAACTGCCATGGTGAAAACAAGTGAGAGAAATCTCTTGTCTTTTGTGCCTTTTCCATTATTGGCTGATATGATTGCATCCACTTCAAATTCACTCAGAACTTCAAATCCACTTCAGAAATTCAAATTCCTGGATGTCAACATCTCCAGGAGTCTCTCCTGGAGCCTGCATGTTGATGCAATCACGGAGAAGGCTCGCCAGTAGCCAGTGAGGTATTTGAGGAGATTCAGTACGTCACTGAAGACTCTCAAAAACTTTTACAGGTGTAGTGTGGAGAGAATTCAGGCTGGTTGCATCACCGTATGATATCGAGGTGCCAGAGGGTTGTCAACTCAGCCTGCGGCATCGCGGGCACCAGACTTCATTCCATTGAGGGCATCCTCAAGAGGCAGAATCTAAGAAAGTAGCCGCTACCCTCAAGTACCCTCACCATTCAAAAATGTACCCTCAACCCCCCCCTCATCCCCGATCGTGCCCTCTTCACTCTGCTACCATTGGGGAGCACTCAGCAGCAGAAGGACATTTTCTTTCCTGCTGCCATCAGATTCTTAAATAATCAATGAACAAAAACATTGCCTCACTTTGACTTTTCGTGCACTATTTTTTGTAAGGTGGTTTATATGAATATTTGTACTGTGATGCTGTCACAAAACAATGAATTTCGTGACTTGCTCATTATCATAAATTCTGATTCTGAACACCTTACTGTCTGTGTTTATAAATATTAGAAGGTTGCAAGATTGGTAGACAAAGCGAGTTTAAAAAAAAAGGCTTTTTAAGGATTGATTATTAAGCTCTTTCATAACATGGCTGTATAGTTTGGTCATAATATTACATAATGTAATTCTGATCATTGCATTGTAACAAGAAAATAAAGACTGAAAGGTTCAGAACAAATATAGTACAATGGTCATTGCAATGAGAAACCTCAGTTCTGTGGAGATAATGGAGGATAACACTGCTTAAAGCAGGTATGGCTGACAGGTGATATAGATTTGATAAAAGGAACCAAGTAGAATTAACAAAAACTGTTCCCATCCAATGAGAATCAGTGGCTTCAGATTCGTTGTCTGAGGAATAGATTTCAATTGCTGCATTTAAAATGGTATTGGATGAATATTTAAGGGAGAAAAGAGGCACGACAATGAGAAAAGAGCTGGGGGATGGGACTCACCAGATTGCTCTTGCACGAAGCTGATGAGAGCGTGACGGCTAAATGGCCACCTTTCATGTTGTAATCATTCTGTGATTTTAATTTAAAAATGTTACAAACCTCAACAACAGGTTTCTGATGAGTAATACTTAATTAAAAATTGCACCTAAAATTATTTTTTTGGCACCCACTCTCCCCAGCCACACTCTGAGAATCTGACACAGAATTGCCTCAGTCTATGTTTAGAATGGTGACGACAGGCAAAAGGAGCTTGACTAATTATGTATTATAATACCACTAACACATGTTAATTCATTAGCTTGAGTTGCCAAAAACGTCTCATTTTTCACGTGTAATACACAAACGTGCGAGGAAGTAACATTTTGACACTGGGCCCAGGCCCGAAACGTTGGTTACCCTTCACTTCCCGTGGATGCTGCATGATCTGCTGTTTCTCCAGCACACTACCCCAGCACCTGCAGACTTTCTTGTTTAAGTCTAATTTTTCACCATCATTTCCCTTTTCATATTTCACAGTTGGAAAGTTATTTCCATTAATTAACAAAATATTTGATAAGTGTTCATCCTCATACTTTCGAAAAATGCTCCCTCTCACTATGCTGACCTGGATCAGCAAATGTTGCATTAGTTGATGCCAGATGTTTCACAGAACCAAGTATTCCATTTTACTGAAATACTAAAATAAAGTTGAAGAAACAAAAACATTAGGTCAAATTATGTTTATTTTTCAGTCCATAAAGCAAAATTTGCCTGGAAGAACAGAAGCAATAAAACACACATTATCTGAAGTGTTCTTATAATGATCCCTTTTAACTGTAAAGTAAACATACAGATTTACAGGCTGGATACAAAAACAAATTCACTTCTCAAACAGGGTAGCATTAACTTTTTCATCAGTAGAATGTATAGTTACAGTTCAACAAAATTCTGTGCAATCTGTATTTTCTGCTTCCATGGATCTCTTAAGAGTGTACATATCTCAAAGAATAGTCAACAAAACTATTTCATTGTTTGGCCATAGAGCATTATATTTGAAGCATAATGATGGACTAAATACTTGAATATAGACCAAATACTTGGCTACACTAGATATAGACGAACTTGTGTGTCATAACTAGTGATTTGTCATGCTACAATTATGATAGACTCTCTCATCGAAGCAATATTAACTATACACAAATTCAAATAATAATTTCCCCTGTTCTTAATCATTTAATGGGGAACTTATCTCAAAATTTACCCTGTCACATTTCTCTGCATTAAACATTATTGAATATCTTGCCAATCTGCCTGAAATCAAATTCCCTATTTCTACATGGACTTCAAAGTATGTTCATTTTCCCCTATATCGAAGAACAGATCAATAGAGAATGAAAATAATAATTGCATCAATGCAAATCATGATTTAAAAACTTGCACCACAAAAATTCTTTGATTAATCATTACATGAAAAGTCAAATTCCTTCTTGCTCATTATGTATCCTGAGTGATGGGAAGAACCTAGCAAACTGTGTACCGACAATAAAATGTGCAACAATGGGCAAGGTTTCTGACTTGTAGATCAGATATTCAATGCTACCACAAAGGATACCATGAATGGAAAACTCATCATTTAATCATCCACCTTGCTTAGGGAGGCTTCAAAGTTGCATTTTTCAAGATGGATATTTCATTTGGGTGATGTGAGCAAATGGGACTGATAATATTGTTGGGATAGAATACTCTAACTTAACCCGTGCATTATTTCATGGAAAAGGACAGTGTAGAGATGACAGAGAAGTCACAACAGAAGGGTAGCATTTTTGACTTTGTGGCAATAGTTTGTGGAATGAAGTTCCAAATGAGGTACAAATATATAATGAATATATATTTGCTCTTTTATGTAGGGAGTGTTCATGTAAGATATCTCATTTTGTGTATGACATGTTAACAAAATCCTCTCAGTACATAAAAAGATTTAAATAGGATAAATCTAAAAACAGGCATGTTGTATTTGGAATTCTGGACAATACCTTTCCCCAAGATAAAATTTACTCAAAATTTTATCATAAGATTGAATTCATAGGCCAAAACTATATCAAATGCCAAACTTCACATAATTAATTATAAATATGTCATCTGGGTTGATTGGCCTTTATTCTGTAGTTTCCCCATGCGCAACATTTTTGTTTAATGGGGGGAGGGTGGTCACATACCATGTGATGACATGGGGTTAAGACTTGGAATCCCTTCTCTCTCTGAAAAGGTTTAAAGAGTCCAAAAAAGCTGGTGATAAAAAAAACAAAGAAAAGCTGTCAAAAGGCCTACAGAACAACACAATGCCACCAAAGAAGGATAAAACGACTACGACTTTTCAAGAAATTGAGCAAGAAAAGGAAACAGATAAAGAAGAGAAGCCTGTGGAGACAAGCCTGGAGCTGGGGAGACCTTGGACATCACTGTACAAGGTCTCCTCCAACAATGGGCGCCTGCCACAAGAGAAGAGGTGACTCTGCGCATGCGCAGAGCACAGAAAAAAGGCAATTAAAAAAAAATCTTCAAGAAGCCTCCAGAGATCAGGAAGAAGAACAGGAAGAACATAAAATGTACATAGAGCAGAGAGCTTTGACTAAAAAACAGAAGAAAATGAAAGAGAATCTTCAGCAATCTTTGGTGCAATTGACAATGGAAGTGATAAAGCGTAATGAGAGATAGTTGAGAGTAAGAGCTTTACAAAATAGGTGGAAAGAATGATGTTGCAAATGGATAAAAAAAATTTGAAGTTGTTGAAGAAAAAATTAAAAGGAACGAATTAGAAATTCAAAATGTTAAAGAATAAATGAAAAATATTCAAGTAGAAGCAGCGCAACAAAAGATCAATTAACTCAAAACATTGCTATGTTAGAAAAATTTCAGTAGAAGAAATGATAAAAATTGTTGGACTTACAGAAGGTGATGAAGGACAATACATGAAGAGGTTTTTGCAACGTTGGATTCCATAATCTTTGGGGGGGTAACCGAATTTCAAGGAGACACTGAGACTGAAAGAGCTCATAGAACATTACGACTAAAACCGCAGCCAGATCAAAAGCCACGTTTGATAAGTGAGTGATGTTTGAATTGAGAGAGGAAGTAGAAAGATTACAGCAGAAGTTATAAAAGAAAATAAATTTATGTATTGAGAGAGAGAGAGAGAGAGGGAGAGAGAGAGAGAATAAATATTAGGGAGGAAATTAACAATAAGTTAAAATTGCTAATTGGCAGTATAATATTTCGGGGAGTCAGCTGGGTGTATGTGGAGTCATACAAGCAGATGTGGTTTTGATAACTCCTATAGATCAGGGATGTAAGGACATTTTATCAATAATGTACGCCTTTAGTGGTGGGTGGGGGGTTCTATCTTTTTCTGTGTTTCCTTTCTTTTTCTTTCTTAATATTACCTAAATATAATAATTATATTATGAAATATACTATTAGTGTTCTAAATGTGAGAGGAATAGGAGTGAAAAGATGGTTTGTTAATGGAAGAGTTGATGGCTGAAAAGTTTATTTTTTATTAATATTAATGGGATACAGAACCAAATAAAGCAGAAAAAATTATTAGTATATATATAAAAAAAAACTAGACATTGCCTTATTACAAGAAACACATTTGACAGAAAAAGAACATGAAAAATTAAGAGACTGGGTAGGAACTGTATCATTGTTTAATTCGAAGGCCAGAGGTACAGCAATATCGATAAACAAAATATGACCAGTAAAAATATAGATATTAGTGCAGATATAGCTCGAAGATATGTTTTGGTAAATTGTCAGATTTACTCGGAACAATGGACTTTAACGAATGCATATGCACTAAATGTAGACTATGGTAAATTTATACAAGATATTTTTATGCAATTATCAAATGCCAAGGAAAGTTACATTAGGGAGAGATTTTAATTTTGCTTTAGAACCTAAAGGGATAAAACAACAAAAAAGGTCGCAAAAATAATAGTAGATTTAATGAAAGATATGGATCTAGTGGATATTTGGAGAAGAATTCATTCAAATGAAAGGGATTATTCCTTTCATTCATTTCGATACAAAACATATTCACGAATATAGGTTTCTAATTTCTACACAATTTCAACATAGAGTTCAAAGGGGGTAATATCAAGCACGAGTTTGTTTGGATAATTCACCTTTAATTTTGTCAATTTTATTGAAAGAGCAAAAGATGGGCTAGAGATGGAGATTAAATACAACCTGATTGAAGAAAAAAGAATTTTGCGATTATATGAGACAACAGATACAATTTTTTTTTGAAACCAATAAAGATTCAGTAACAAGTAAGTTTACAATATGAAGGCATATAAGAGGTCAAATAACAAGTTATACTTCAAAAGTAAATAAAGAATATATGAAAGAAGTAGACTAGTTAGATAAAGAAATAATGAAATTGGAGAAGGAAATAAAAGTCAAAAAAAAATGAAGAAAAAAGAAAGGGAAAATGTGTTTACAACCTCCTTCATATAGACCTATATCATTATTGAATACAGATTATAAAATAGTATCAAAATTATTCATCAATAGGTTAGCTGAATTTTAACCAAAATTAATAAATATGGATCAAACTGGTTTTATTAAAAATAGAAGAGCAGCAGACAATATAGTTAAATCTTTAACTTTGATAAATATAGCACAAAATAGAAAGATTTTAGCAGTGGCAGTAGTGCTAGATGCAGAGAAAGTATTTGACAGGTTGGAATGGGACCTTTAATTTGAAACACAGTGCTTTTGGAATCTCAAATGCTTTTATAAATTGGATAAAGGCATTATATGACCAGCCAAAAGCAAAAATGATTACAAATAAACAAACATCAAAACCTTTTTTGTTAGAAAGGTCTTCGAGATAAGGTTGCCCATTATCACCCTTTCTATTTGTATTAGCAATTTAACCATAAGCAGAAATAATTAGTACTGATAGAGATAGTAAGGTATTTGAAGTAGGTAATAAAGAACATAAAATGAGCTTATTTGCAGATGATGTTATAGTATATTTAACGGGCAAGAAATATAGTTAAATAAGTTGAATGAGAGATTAAGAGTACAGATTAGTATCAGGTTATAAAGGTAATGTTGATAAAAGTGAGGTGATGCCTATGGTAGATAGGGATTATTCTCAGTGCAAAAGACTGATAAAATTTAAGTGGCAAAATGATACAATCAAATATTTAGAAATGAAAATTAATAGAAATAAATAAATTGTTGAAGTTAAATTATTTATCATTATTAAAAAGATGGAAGTATACTTAATATGGAAAGATTTACCAATAACACTAATAGGACTGGTGAATTGTATTAAAATGAAGATTTTCCCAAGAATACAATATTTATTTCAATCGTTACCCATCCATGTACCGGAATAATTTTTTAGGTTTAAATAAAATGATACGAGAATTTATTTGGAAAGGTAAGATGTCAAGAGTTGGTCTAGAAAAATTAATGTGGAAATTTGATTAGGTTGGATTAAGATTACCAAATTTTAAGAATTATTTTAAAGCAGCATAATTGAGATTCTTATCCTCCTGTTATCAAAGGGGTGAAAAACAGCTCGAGTTCAGATTGAAATTAATAACACTGGAGAATTCCAAAGAAATATCTTCTCACCTGTTTTAAATGGTTTGTTACGAGCCCAAAGGATCCCAAAACCCAGCAGCAATAGACATTCAACATGACAAATAGTTACTTAAACAAAAGTTGTTTTTAATTATCTTTAAACATTAAAACAGAATCAAACTTTAACTTATCACTATTAACTTAACCCCCTTCTAACTCTATGCGCAAGTGCATGTAATGTGTGTGTAAATTTAAGAAAAGTTCTTTGATTCACAGTTCAATCTCATTTCACATTCTTCCAAGTTCACTGGTTGAAGGCAATTCTTATACCGTGCACAGAATTTAACATGTATAAAGTTCACCAGGCTTTGGTGCTCGAAAGGTAAATGTTTACTGCTCAGGAAGGTTCTTGTAGGTTTGCAGAGAGAGTGATGTGTTGTTCCAGGATTTCCACAATTGAGGAACCACCATTAATGATGAAACCTCAATGATGAAACTTGCTCCATCAGGGTTCTCCAGATAATAACCTTTGTTTTTCAGGCTACCACACAGTTTCTTTCTGTTCCTCTTATTCCAAGAAAAACATCAGATAGCACTTCCAGCCATCTGCCACTCTAGAGCTTCTGTTTCAGTTCCAACAAGCTTCTCCTGGCTTGTTACAGTTTTCTGTCACACACAGACCAAAATTCCCTTCTGTCTGTCTGCCTCTCTCTCTGAGAGAGCATGTCCTTCTCTCTCTCACTTGCAAAACCCCCAACCTTCTCCAGCAAACAATAGGGGTTAGTCTTCTGCTCCAATCGGTTGTTTTAGGTAAACAATAACCTCCCAATGACCTCTGAGTGAGCACTTTGCAGAGACGTCAAAAGGTTTTTCCAAGACAATAGTCTATTCATTTTATGACATTTCAATTAGCACCTACTTGTGAAATGTGCATAGCATTCTCCATAGTTTCTGTATAGTCACTGAATATGAATTCTTCAGTATTTCAAATAAGATCTGTTTTAAAGTGTGTGTAAATTTTACCATTTTATCTCCCAAAAACATTCTCAAATATTCCATGACAGGCTGACATCTTATTTTGAGACTGTGACCTCTTAGCTGTAGATTCTCCAGCCAGGGGAAACATTAACTACACACATATACATTCAAGCACTGTAGAAATATTACCTTGTTTAATGATACCCTCACTCTTTCTGCTAAACTCAAGAGAACACTGACTTATTCTGTTTAAACTCATCTGAAATAATCTGGTGAACCTTTGCTCACTCCATCTATTAACATGTATACTATCTTGGGAAGGAAATTTGTTCCTTTGCTTAATTTCCCATATATAGTCTAACGCTGCATTCAATTCTCTTGCCATAAGCATCCATGGGAAATATAGTCACAGGTCACATGCATCAGAAAGGGCATGACAAAGCACCACAGAAAATAAATGGCTAGTAAAGAAAATTCAAGTTATGTATTAAATCATAATTTTTGAGATCAATTTTACATGGATCAAACATTCCAAATCAAATTTTTATTGTCATGAACAAGTCATGAAATTCTGTGTTTGTGGCAGTATCATGGTGCAAACATTCATATTACAAACATCTTACAATATTAAATAAAAAAGTAGTGCACAAAAAGTAAGGGTGGGGGGGGGGGGGGAAAGAAACTGTTTTAGTGCCATTAAGTGTTTGTTTTTAGGTTACTGTTCCTGTTTCCCGATGAAGCAGAGACAGGGCATGGCTTGGGTGGTGGGGATTTTTGAGGATAGAGACTGCTTTTTTAAGACACTGACTCATGAAGATGTCCTCAAAGGAGTGAAGTCTGGTGGCTGTGATGCCGCAGGCAGAGTTTATTCTTGCCTTGAGAGTTGGGACTTCCAAACCAGGCAGTGATTTCATTGAAACCAGTGATTTCATTGAAACCAGGCAGTTATTTCATTGAAATGCATTTATACAACTTTTTAAACACAAAATGAGAATGATTTGGGGATATTGTTAAAATGCAGCAGAGAGGCAGACAAGCTGTGGGGTAATTAGCTAAAATGAGGCGGGATATGTAGTAGTAATTTTTTTATATAGTGCATTTAATACATCGAACATTGATCCAAAGTCCTAAACATAAAATTAGGAATAAACATGAAAGTGAAGAGCTGTTCTGTAGTTTTCCTATACTCCAAAAGACCGCAGAGCCTACCTCACTGACAAAAGGCAAAGGAGGAAAAACCCAACACCCATCCCCAACCAACCAATTTTCCCCTGCAACCGCTGCAATCGTGTCTGCCTGTCCCGCATCGGACTTGTCAGCCACAAACGAGTCTGCAGCTGACGTGGACTTTTTACCCCCTCCATAAATCTTCGTCCGCGAAGCCAAGCCAAAGAAGAAGAAAAGTTCTACACAGAACTTTCCTTCTTCTCTCCCCCCCACCACCTCAGTAGCTGGATTTTCACTTTGTCAGTCCTCATTTTACAGTAGAGGGATGTCTCTGCAGCTGAGAAACAACAATGGAAACAGAGGGGCTGTGGCCCACATTACGTTACTGAGTTATAGATTATGCCAGCCAAACATGTGTACAGTTATCGGATATCTTTTTAACCCCTGTTACTTGATTATGTGCAGAATGATACTCACATTGGCAAGGAAGTAATGATAAGGATCTTAAATGCCATACTGCAGACATGGTGGCATCCAAATCTTAGGTGAAGGGACACCATGCCAGCAGGGACGTACCTCTTGCGAGGAGGCCATTGTGTTTTAATTAGCTTTTTTTTTAAAGACAATACTGCTTTGACTATTAGTTAAGACAATGTTGCTAAAAAATTTTGTTAAGGGAAATAATTTCCTGCTATGGACTACCTGAGACACTGAGTTCATACAATGGTCCTCAGTTTGTAACCAAACTAAATGAAGAATTGTATAACGAATTGGGAATGTTACAGTGGTTCCACTACTCCCATTAACCTCAGGCAACAGGAATAGTGGAATGTGCGAATGAAACATTAAAAAACTAAGCCAGCGAAAGTGACTGAGGTAACAGGGCTAAAATTAGGTAAAAAGTGCTACTCTTCGCATTGTTTAAAATGCGGATGACACCACAGGCTAAGTTGGGGCTACCTGTTGCAGAGATGGCCCACAGACAGCCAATTTGGACACTTGGGGGAGCAAAGCCTGCACTGTCAGTAGGCATAGATTTATTATCATTAGGTGATGACCTAATCAAATATTTGAGTTGTCCAACTCAAACTTTTTTGAGCAGTAAATTCACAGGTATATCAAGCTTCACGTAAAGGAGGGTGATCCAACACATCGAAGTGGTGAATATCCTAACATCAAACCTGAAAATTACGTTCACATAAAGAATTGGATCAGAAGAAACGGGAACTCACTGGAAAGGACAATTCCAGGTACCATTAATAACAGTGACTGCAGTTAAGCTTGAAGGACAGTCTCACTGGATACGTCGTACAGAAGGAAAACCTAAAGACATTTATTATAACAGACCAAAAAAGTCCCACCTGCAACATGAGAACTTTACTGTTATGCCTTTTTGTTGCCTTGACATTTGAACTTAACTGAATACTGGAATCATGACTGAAAGAGGAATTTTGGGTGTTTTACTTAATTGTTGATAAGATGAATGATTATAGCTGTTGAATCTATTCCCATATTCTAACCAACTCAATGGGAGTTATCCCCTCAAGAACCAGCCCCTACCCCATACAGGAAGTGATAGAATGGATTTTGAGACAGAACAGATTAAAGACAAGTAAGGATGTAAACATGTGAAGGACAACAGAGTTTCACATGACATCTTTTATTAAATGGTACCTACAGTTATATTACCATACCAAAAATTGGGAGAAAGTTGACGTAAAACTCTTACTGTATACAATGAGTCTTATTTTTGACATAAGGCATGACTGCAAATTGGATGGGGTCCTTTTAATAGGGATATGTTGGTTCCCTATATTCATCATGTTTAGAGGCTACACCAATACCCTGGTTGGCCAGACATAATCAGGTTCAGGACAAAGACAGATATCTCCAAGATGGAGCAGGTCTTTATGATTCCGTCCCCCTTTTCACAGTGATTCACTGTGATCAGTATTGGAGCTATTGGCAAATGAAACAGTTAAGGGGCTCCAAGCAGCTGGGAAGGCAGTTTGTCAATTATCAGCAGAGATAGTGTGATGACCCAAAACTAAATGGACCCTGATTTATTCTGGCTGGTTGTGGGGAGACCTGTAAAGTTATCGGTCGAGACTGCTGTATGTCACTAAATTGGTGAGCCAATGCAAAGAGATATAGGACTTACGAGAAATTGGTACAAAATGCCTGACTATTATGCCTACCCCTTTACTCATTGCTTTGGCACCAGATAGATCCGGTGGCCAGAAAAAAGTTTTATTATGCTGCTAGCTCCCCTTGAAGATTAAGTGTTTCTATGATGTCCAAGTATCCGCTACAGTCCTTTTAGTAGTTCTCAAGTGATAATAAAGGAAGGAAAAGAAAGGGCTATGGGGACCCTTCTTTTGTTATGGAAGCATTTTACTGTTGATCATTGTGGAAGCAATCTTGTTAAAATGTTTTTACTATTTTATCCATGGAAAGGATATTATCTAAGGTGGTTATCATGAAATGATAAAAGGAGGGAACAGAGAATTGTGGGGCTCTTCCAACAGCAAGCAGGCTAACAGATCTTAATTAAACCCATTAACAGAATTAATGCTTTAATAAAGAGCTTAGCAAAGACATTTTTAATAAAATGGCTGACAAAGAGAATTTGACATGAATCAAAAAGAATATTTCTTTTGATAAGGAAAGACATCATATGGTGTTACATTTCTGCAGCTAAAACCTTATTCAGCTAAAACATGTGTTACACAAGGAGATAGAGTCAAAAAATAGAAAGTCTTCAAAATCATCTTTGGAGTAGACTGAAGCCAACAATATTTCATTCTGATAGGAAGAGAAACAAGGAATAGTTTCTTGATGAATGTGGCCAATCAAAAAAAAAGCTACAGATGCAAAAACTACCAATTTGTCAATAATTTGTACCAATTCCTAAGCATATTGAGCCAAGAAGCTCAAGAACCACATTGGCCCCAGTTTACTATATAAAGCATATCTGCAATTTGTGCAAGTTGAGTGAGTGCTCAGTACAGAGAAAGAGTAACTGAACTCTTCCTTGTACTTCCTCACTCAAACTGCTGGAAATATAAGTGATTTTGCTGTTTTCTGCTGTGTTTTCTTAGTGCAGACACATTTTCACATAATGAGT
The DNA here is from genome assembly GCF_036971445.1 of Narcine bancroftii. Classification (NCBI taxonomy): domain Eukaryota; kingdom Metazoa; phylum Chordata; class Chondrichthyes; order Torpediniformes; family Narcinidae; genus Narcine; species Narcine bancroftii. The sequence continues at coordinate 471,020,303 of NC_091469.1, forward strand.
GGGGTAAGCATGCATCCTTGGGATGTGCCTGAGTTGGTAATCAGTGAGGAGACAATGTTGTTTCCAATTTGTACTGACTGTGGTCTTCCAATGAGAAAGTCAAGGACAGAGCCCTAGAGTTTGTAACTTCTTGACCAGCACTGAGGGAATAATGGTATTGGAGGCCAAGCTGTAGCTGATGAAGAGCAGCTGTAAGCATGAATTTCTGTTTTCAAAGTGATCCAGAGATGAGTGGAGAGCCACTGATATTGCATCTGCTGTGGAGCGATTGTGATGAAAGGCAGATTGCCAATATCATAAATGACAGGAAAATTGTTAACATTTATTTTAAAAGAATACTATTTTTATGATGGGATTTCCATTTTAAATATATTTCAAATATAGTAACTCCAACGTAAAAGCTAAAACTGATATTGCGAATTGCTCCGTGATCACTCTGACCATGCAACATTGCCATCTTGTGGCAATGCACCTAATTGGCATCTTCCACATAATGTCAACTACTTGTCCACAATGAATTCTTTCGTTTAAAATCTCCTGTGTCTTTATGTGGCTATGAAGCTAATGTGGCTAATAGATCATTGGGCTCTCTTCCAGGGTCGGTGGGACCTTTACAAAAGGGATAGGTTACAACCAAAATGGATGAGAACCAAGAGATTTGAAGGGTGGTGAGTGTTTCCGGTTATCTGAAATTCAGTTAACTGAATTTTTCCCTCCCCCTTCAGTGACATTACATCACAAGTTGAAATTTTTTGTCAGCCGATGTGCTCATGTGGGGCTCTGACACACTGTTAGTGCCAGTTTGGTAACAAGAGAGCTCAGAACCAGCTGTGAAGACAGACAGTGAAAGGCTGGATGCTGGCTCAGAGAAGCAAACTGGAATCTTGAGCCATCAGTGTGGGACTGGAGGAAGTCAGCACATGGGGAGATTGTCCTCGTCTCAGGTAAATCCCTCCCCTCTCCCTTTCCATTTCTTCTTTATCCTCCACCGTACTTGATTTTCCACTGACCAGCGACATCAAGGAAAGTGGTCTCCTGGGCAGGAGTAGCGACATTGGGGTCCTTGGCAGGAGCGGTGGGGAGGTGTTGGTGATTGGCTTCAGGAGCGTGGACAGTGGTGGGGAGGTGTCAGGGATTGACAATACAAGTATTCTGCTGATATCACTGGGGTGTTTCAAGCCATGATTCAGTTATCTGAAAACTCGACTTAACCAAAAAAACATCTGGCCCCAAACTTTTTTGGACAACTGGAAATGTACTGTGCTTGGAAAGATTTAAACTAGAGTGGGGGGGGGGGGGAGAATAGGGCAGCTAGTGGAGGGACATTAGATGTTATGGCACCCGTCCGACAGGAAGGAATGGGTAAGTGAACACTGAAACTGATGGCTGAAGTTTGCTTATTTTAATGCAAGGTATATTACAGGCAAGGCAGATCGACACAGCCTGGATCACTAATGAAATTATGATGCTGTAGCCATGACTGAAACAATACGGGTTAGAGATCACAGTTGTGATCACTCTGATAGAGTTATGCTTTCAGTCTCCCATTAGCCACTGAGAGATGGAGGACATATAGACAGATTATAAAGATGTAAAAGCATTGGCAAGTCGAAATGGGAGACTTTAATTACCCAGTATTGGCAGGGATGATATTGTGCCAGAGGCAGAATTTGTTAGGTGCATCCAGGAGGGATTCTTGAAGCAGCGTGTAGGTAGAATATTCCAATCAGGAAGGTACTTGACCATGAACTGCCAAATAAGCCTGGTCAGTTGATAAAAATTTCAGCTGCAGGGAGTTTTGGGAATAGTGATCACATTTGCTGAAGTTTCAAGATAAGTCATGAAGGACAAGCTACCATTTTATGGGAAAACACCATATTGAGCTGGGCAAATTCTGTAATGAGGCAGCAGCTGGGGAGGGGGAAAAATGTTCATTGGGAGCAGCTGTGATCAGGCAGGTCCACAACTGACATGTGAGAGTTGTTCCAGCAAATTAAGAGTCCAGGACCAGGATGTTTCAGAGAAGAGGAAGAACAGGATGGCAAAGTGAGGGAACCTTGGATGATGAGTGAGGTCATGAATTTAGTCAATAACAAAGTAGACATGTGCATATACAAAATCAAACCGCTTTCCTTGTAGAATGGCAAGATTGCAGGCAAGATTTAATTAGGGCATGAGGAAGGCCAAAAGGGGCCATGACGGGTCCTTGGCAAGTAGGATTATAAAGAATCCAAAGGTATTTTATAGTTGCATTTAAAAACATGGTTAATTAGGGAAATGATAGAACCACTCAGGACAATGGAGGGAATCGATGTCTAGAGGAAGTGGGTGAATTACTAAATGAGCACTTTGCATCAGTATTTACCAAGGAAAAGGGCACAGAGGATAGTGAGAGCAGCGTGGAGAATGCTATGTTATGATATTTTGAGATCAAGACCAAGGTAGTGATGATTCTACTGAAGAGCATCAAAGCTGACAAATCCTCAGGGATGTACGAGATATATCCCAGGTTATTGAAAGAAGGGAGGAGATTGCTGGGGCCTTAATTAAAATAAATGTATCCTCACGAGCACTGGCGGATTGTCAATGTTTGACCAAGATAAATCTTCAGAGGTAGGGAAACTTTTGTAGAGAATACTAGGATAGAGTTATGCATATTTAGGAAAACATGGCCAGATTAGAGACAGTCAGCATGGTTACATGGACTTTAGAAAGGCATTTCACAAGATCCCTTGCAATAGGCTGATTCAGAAGGCAAAGATACATGGGATCCACAATGATTTGATAGTTTGAATTTGGAAATGGCTGGCCTAAGGAAGAGAGTGGTGGTGGAAGGGTGTTATTCTTGCAGGAGATCAGGGACCATTGGCATTCCACAGGGATCAATGTTGGAACTCCTGTTGCTACTGATGTGTTTTCTGGGTTAGATGAAAAATAGTGGGTGGTTTAGCAAATTTTCAGATGACACAAAGAATGGTGGAGCATGGACAGTGAAGAGCACATCAAAGAATACACGAGGATGAATAAACATAATGGGCTGAGAAAAGGCAAATGAAATTTAGCCTGACAGTGAGAGGTGATGTACTTTGGGAGATCAAATGCAAGGGGAAAGTATACAGTTAATGGTAGGACTCTCAAAAACATTGATATGCAGTGGGATCTGGAGGTCCAGATCAACAGTTCCTTTAAAGAGGCCACTCAAGTAAATAGGGTGGCAAAGGCAGCCAATGTGGCATCATTTCTTTCATTGCCCCAACCAATGCAGTACGGTTGGTAAAACAATTAGCACCACACCTTTACAGCATCAGCGATCGGGACTGCGGTTCAAATCCTGCGCTATCTGTAAGGAATTTGTATGTTCTCCCTGTGTTTGTGTGGGTTTTCCCTGGGGATCTTGTTTCAAAATATACTGGGGGATGTAGATTAATTGGGTGTAATTGGCAGCACGGACTCTTGAGCCGAAATGGCCCGTTACCATGCTACATGTTTAAATTTAATTTAATTTTAAAAAAGAGTAAGGTCATCACATTGAAGCTATACAAAATTTTGGTTAACCACTCTTGAAGTATTGTGTGCAATTATGGAAGGATATTGAGGCTCTGGAGAAGGTAGAGATTTACCCAAATGCTGTCTGGACAAGAGGGCATTAGCCATGGGGAGAGATTGGACAAACTTTGGTTCATTTCTCTGCACACACTTGAGGACGTGTTTAAAAAAAAAGTGGATGATGGGTGAAGTTTAAAGAGGTATGGAGCAACTTAATATTTAAAAAAAATTGAGTATGCACAAATAGAAGGATATGGATGACATGCAAGACAGAGTTTTAGTTTAATTTAGACATCATGCACAGGCATTGTGGGCCACAGGTCTTGTTTATGTGCTGTATTATTCTATGGTCTATAAAAGAAATTCATTTCACTGGACCAAGTATGCTTTCTTCCTGGATACCTAGCAAAATTTTCAGTCTGTGAGAGAGAAAAAAAATAGTTCCAGTGAAATGAAAATTGAAAGTGACATTTAAAAAAAAGTTGGGACATTTCACTCCAAACTACAGGATCCCCATCTCTAGCAATCTTTGCATTTACAATTCTTGACAACACTTGTCAGTCAGGAAGGTTACAAATTCAAATACAGTTAAAGTCCTAAAATATGGATTGCTTGTGGATTGGGTCAGTCCAGATTCTCAGGCAGTACTTTTAAAATTCAAATTTAAGGTGGAATAAAGAGGAGAACAGGTAAAATTCTGATAGTTTATTCATAAGCAAGTACAGCATGCTTCATTTGTCAAAACGAGCAGTTGTAAAGTAAAGTCAACACAAAAAAAACAAGAATGAGAATCTCAAAAATGGAGTACCTGGCAGAAATGAGCTAATCTATATCGGCAGGAATAGGGTGATTGATGAATGAGACAATCTATTACAAAGATTGAAAATAGACCCAGGCCAGTGTCCCCCTAGTTGAATCCACAAATGATAAAAGCAGAAATCAATTTTTCTGCAGTTGAAGGAAAGGCAGACACGGGTATTAGAGAGAAAGCAGATTTATGCCACAGCTTATGTGCTGTTCTGAGCATATTATTCTTTCTTTCTTTGGCTTGGCTTCGCGGACGAAGATGATCGTGTAATATGGCGAGCTCTCCACTGGCCACCGTGACAGAAGTGCACCAAAGAAGAGGCCTAAAGAAATTTCTTGGTGCCTGCCACATTGACCACCGCCAGTGGGCTGATATCGCCTCAAACCGTGCATCTTGGCGCCTCACAGTTCGGCGGGCAGCAACCTCCTTTGAAGAAGACCGCAGAACCCACCTCACTGACAAAAGGCAAAGGAGGAAAAACCCAACACCCAACCCCAACCCACCAATTTTCCCCTGCAGCCGCTGCAACCGTGTCTGCCTGTCCCGCATCGGACTTGTCAGCCACAAACGAGCCTGCAGCTGACGTGGACATTACCCCTCCATAAATCTTCGTCCGCGAAGCCAAGCCAAAGAAGAAGATAGGAAGGATGCAACTGTGCTGGAGTTAATGCAAGAGATTCACTGGGAATACTATGAAGAGAGAATAGATAGGCTAGCTTTTATTAGAACATGGAAGTCAGTGGTGGGTACCTGAATGAGGTATACAAAGAGGGACATAGAAAGTTTCCTTTACAAAAACTTTCTCTTTGGTGGAGGCTGTCACATTTGTGGCCCGAAATGTGAAGTTAATAAAACATTAAACACAAGTTTATCAGGTAAACTTCTTAGTGTCTTTTTATTCTCCGGTTTCCTTTGTTCTCCTGCTTGTGTTCTTATCTCTCTCTCATACCACGTGACTTCCGGTACATCTCATACATATTCATTATCATGACATCCCTCCTTTAATCAGAAATAAACTTTACCTTCACTTACCAATATCCCTCGGAAACATACGAACATCGTAACTAATGGTAATACTATAACTCAACTACATAAAGTTTACTTCCTACAGCATTCATACATGCACTTTATGATATAAGATTAAATACTGTCCCAAAGTTCTTATTAAAACAATGGCACAAAGTCTTCGCATCGTTTAGGCACTTTCCGGTTTCGTTTCGGCCTGCCTGCGATATTGTCGTCGCTTCTCGGTTGTTCACTTTCAGCGTCGGAAATACTGCTCGCCACGGCTTCGCGTGTTTCTGGCGTTCTAGTCACTTCATCAGGAGTGCTGGTAACTGCCTCTGGAACATCATCAGGTCTCTCAGTTTCAGCATCTCGTATTGGCCTTTCAACCTCTTCACTTGATGTATCTCTGGACTGGTACCTTTTTACACCTGAGACATTTCTCTTATACAGGACTCCAGTCGGAGACTTGACTGTCACCATACTGCCACTTCTGGATACGACAGTATAGGGTTGATGGTAATAAGGTGTGTCTAGCTTACCACCAGTTTCATGCCTCACTAGAACATTATCTCCTGGCATGATGTCTGAGTACTTGGCTCCACGTTTCGAATCTGTGTACAGCTTTGCTGCACCTTTATTTTCAGCATCGTGGTCCCTCATCTCCTGGTCGTCTCGGATTTCCTTTATTTCTGGCATTTTTGTGCGGATTTTTCTCCCAAAAAATGCTTCTGCAGGACTTTTTCCAGTGGTTGCATGAGGCGTTGCTCGATAGACAGCCACATAAGATAGCAATGCTTCTTGCCAATTTTGTCCTTCTGCGTGTGCAATTCTCAATTGTTTTTCAATGGACTGATTTTGTCTCTCTACTTCTCCATTGGCTTGCGGCCATTTCGGAGTTACTTTATGATGGTGGATACCTGTGGTCCTCATGTATTCCGTAAATGTCTCTGAAATGAATTGTCAGAGTATAATGTAACAGGTAATCCATATCTTGCGAATATCTCTGCTAACGCTTGTATTGTTTTTTCAGTGGTTGTGGACTTCAACACCACGTACTCATAGTATCTGCTGTAGTAATCTATCACTACCATAATTGATTCACCCGTCGGTAAAGGTCCAAGAAAATCAACAGCTACGTCGATCCATGGTCCAGTCGGAAGTTGCGTACTCCGGATCAGTTCTGGTGGATTACTCCTACTTGTGATTTGACATCCGTGACAAGTTTTAACAAATTTCTCTGCGTCTTTATCACAACTTGGCCACCATACCTTGGTCCTGAGGTTTTGCTTGGTACCAACAATGCCTAGGTGTCCTTCATGCGCTAAGGATACGATCTTCGGTCTCAATCTTTGCGGTATCACCAATCTGCAACCTCTTAATACACACTGTCCGATGCAACAAAGTTCGTCTCTAATGGGAATGTAAGCCTTGTGAGTACACTTGTCCTATTGTCCACTCTGTATGCATTCTCTTACTTCCATGAGTTCTGGATCACGTTCGGATTCTCTCTCGACTTCCTTCGTAGTCACAGCTTTCGGTGTCGACTGAATAGCTACGAAGCGTACAAAGCTCTCTGTTTCTGTTCTCAATTCTGACTTGGATTGTGGACCTCCATCCTTCACCAATCTGGACAGCGGATCAGCAATGTTTGCTTTCCCTGCAATGTGGATTATTTTATATTTGTAGGGTTGTAGTCTGAGTACCCATCTCTCTATTCTGGCACATGGTTTGGATCTAGGTGCATAGATCACCTCTAATGGCTTATGATCTGTGATGAGTTCAAATTCAATGCCGTATAAATATGCATGGAACCTCTCACAGGCCCATACAAGTCAGAGTGCTTCTTTCTCTGTCTGAGAGTATCTTCTTTCCACATCTGATAATGATCTGCTGGCATAGGCAATGATTCTTGGTCCTCCATCATGCATCTGGACCAACACAGCTCCTAAACCAACTTGGCTGGCACCCACTATGACTTTGGTTGATGCCGCCGGATCGTAATATCCAAGAGTGAAGTTAATAAAACATTAAACACAAGTTTATCAGGTAAACTTCTTAGTGTCTTTTTATTCTCCGGTTTCCTTTGTTCTCCTGCTTGTGTTCTTATCTCTCTCTCATACCACTTGACTTCCGGTACATCTCATACATATTCATTATCATGACAGAGGCATCTTCAGCCTGTGGGCAAAGGTCAAGGTAAAGGATAGGTGATGCAGATTTGAGGAAGATTTTATTTTACCCAGAGGGTAGTTGAAATGGAGCTCACTGCCTGAGGGAGTTGTAGTGGCAGTTATGTCACAACATTTTAGTATGCAGAGGAGCAACTTAAATATCATGGTATAGGTATTACAGGCTCAGTGATGGAAAATAGGATTGGTGTAGATAGACATGTGATGACCACATGGGCACTGGGCTGAAGGGCCTGTTTCCAAGCTTTTCTGCTTCTATGACTTTTCGTAATGACATTGGATACTTGATTGGAAGTTCAGCTGACATGTTGAAGATGTGAATAGCTCAGTTGCACTGAAAGATGTTACCAACATTACAGAACACAATTTTTCTTACTGGCTAAGATATTGCCAATGGAGCTTTCTATATTTAAATGGAAATAATTGGACATATCCAGTATTGTGCATCACTGAAGCAAATGGACAAACACAAAATTTGCAAGGGGTTAAGAGGGATGGTGGTAAAGATGTAAAATTTGAACTTGTGATCTTTTGGGTGAGGCTGGTTGAAGGAGAAAGCAATAAACAGAGGTAATGCCAAATGCAAACAACCAGATAATGATTCATTATATTCTAATCTGCAAATCCCAAATACAGAAAACTCTCAGCATATTACACTGAAGTACAGTATGAATTTATTGTCCTGTGTTTGCTCAAAAAGTAATATTTATAAATATCATTACATTACCAGACTCCTTTGCAGCTTTCGAAATCTTTCCACCGGTTCAGGATCATATCCTGGGATTTTTCGCATATCATTATTCTTTAATGCCAACAGGATTTCCAGCATAAAGCAAACCTGAAACAGGAAAAATGAGTTGCAATGTAATTGATAGTAAACAAATCTGTTAGTTAATTTGACAGAGTGAAAAGCTCACACACACACACACAAAAGTTTATTATGTATAGTACAACCAGCTTTACTATAAAATTTTTGGCTGAATTGCTGGTGTTATCAGCCTCTTACCTTCCTGGAAAATCCACTTAAAATAATAATTGGTGAAAAATTTATAAATGAACTGGATTTCATTCCAGTCCCGCACATCATCATTCTGATAGTTTTGGCTCTCTCCACAGATGCTTTTTGACTGCTGAGCACTTTCAGCTAATTATATTTTTATTTGCATTTGACATTGTCGATGTGGATTTTAGCAAGGTTTCTGATGGGGTTCTTAAAGGCAGGTCAGAAAAGTGAAAGACCACAGAATCCAATGAAAGGTATAAACTGGATGATTAAAAAGTTGCCCTGCATTGGAGAGGGCACAGAGCACACTTGCAAGGACATTTCGCTGGAAAATGTTTCCAATCATGATTAATAGGCTGTAGTTTTAATTTTGGAATAAATGAAGATGTAGAGACACAATCGAGTTAACAACATTACAGAGACTCTCGATGGAATAAACAATGGAGACTTGGTCTCACAAGCAAGCGGACATCACAGAAATGTTCAATCACATTACTGGAAAATTAACTGATAAAAATTCAATTTCTTTCATTTCTTTGTTTTCACTGCATCTTGACAATGCTAGTAATACGTAATGGCCTTCCTTGCAAGACCACATTGCAAAACTGAACAAAGGTGGGCAGCAGTGCAAATTGCAAGGAGGTCACATGCAAGCATTTGGGTGGAAAATTATGAAGTAAACAAAGACATGGCAGATAAAATATTATGGATAAAGCAGAGATAATTTACTTTGCTGCAGATATACAAACTTAGATGTTTTAAGTGAGCAATTGAAAAGTGTTGGTATTCAGAGGGATCTAGGTTCACATACAATGATTATTCAAAATTAACATGGACAAACACTCACTGTGGTCACATGTAAAATTAATGACAAAGACTTCAAGTACAAGTAATGCTAGACATAAATGTACAAGGACAATGGGGAAGATATGGATGAACAGAGGGATCTTGGGGTCCAAACCTATACATCCCTCAAGGTCGCTACACAGGTTGATAGGATAGTTAAGAAGGCCTGTGGGTTGCTGGGCTTCATTAATAGGGGGATTCAGTTCAAGAGTAGAGCAGTCAAGTTGCAGCTCTACAAATCTCTCGTAAAACCACACTTGGAATATTGTGTTCAGTTTTGTTCACCTCATTACAAGAAAAAAATGGAAGTTATGGAAAGGGTACAGAGGAGATTTACTAGGCTGTTGCCTAGAGTGGAAAATAAGTCTTATGAGGCAAGGTTAGCAGAGCATATACTTTTTCCTTTGGATGAGAAGTCTACAAGATTAGGAGAGGCATAGTGGACACCCAGTGCCTATTTCCCAAGGCAAGATCAGGAAACACCAGAGGACACATGTACAAAGTGAAAGGAGGGAAGTGTAGGGGAGACATCAGGCCAGTTTTAAAAAAAAATATTCAAACACAGAGAGTTGTGGGTGCCTGAAATGCCTTGCCAGGAATGGTGGTGGACGCTGCAATATTAGGGGCATTTAATAAGACTCCTACACAGGAACATGGATGGAAGAAAAATAGAGGGTTATGGGGTAGGGAGGGTTGAGTATTTTTTTAAGGAATATATGGATCGGCACAATATTGAGGGCTGTAGTGTTCTATATAAAGATAATAGATGTCATTTACTATAGAAGATAATAGGATTAGGGGGTGAGAGATGGTTAGTGGGGAAGCTTCAATAGAGCTGACAAAGCAGAATCAACGTCACAAATAGAATGCATGAATCAACTGTTGATTCAATCCTATTCAGAGGAGCAAGAAATTACTGTGATTGATGTTTAGGGAAGATTCACAGGGATGATTCCTGGAATGAAGGGATTAGCATATGGGAAATATTTAATAGCTCTTGGACTGTACTCCTTGAAGTTCAGAAGAATGAAGGGGATCTCAGAGAAACTTGAAAGGTCTGGACAGAGTAGATGTAGCAAAGTTGTCTAGGACAAGAGGGCACAATTTCAGGATTGAAGGGTGCCCATTTAAAATAGAGAAGCGGAGGAACCTCTTTAGCCAGAGAGTGGTGAACTTCTCCAACCAGGAGCAGCTGTGGAGAGGTCATTAGGTGCAATTAAGGAGGAGATTCATAGGTTTCTGAATAGTCAGGATATCAAAGGTTATGGGGAGAAGGCAGGGAGTGGGTCTGAGTGGGAGAATGGATCAACTCTTGATGGAATAGTGGAGTGGACTGAAAATCCCTGAATAAATTCTTGATCAATTGAACTCTACAAACTTGTGACTGGTCAGTGTCCCACAAAAGCCTTTATTGCAAAGGACACAAGTGCAAGAGCAAATAACACATAGAACGAACGAAGTGCAATGAAATTTCACCAGGTTAATTCCTGGAATGCAGTTGTGATGAGGGGAGCAGAGGCAAAGATCAGTGGACTGAGATTTAAAAAACTTCTTCACCAATGGAGCAGTGAATCTGAAGAATTTCCTACCCAAAAGAGATCTGGAAGTTCAATATATTCAAGAACAAGATCAGAAGAATTTTATATGTTAAGGGACATTATGTTATTGCAAGACACAAAAAAAATTGAGTTGTCACGAGGACCAAATACCACATTCCTATTTTGATCAATATATTTAATTCCAATTAATTCAAAATTTAAAAAACTTAATTTAATCATACATCAGCATTAATGTAAATGATCATTTGGCCAATTTCTGACCAGTTCCTCAATAGTACAATTGAATTGAGAACTTGAACAATGAACTTCCAATTTCGTCATGCAGCACATTGCAATTTCACAAACAAGAGGTGCTGTCAATCGGTAACATTTTAACTAATTTCAGATTCCTAGTCCTTTGATGGATTACAAGTTATACTTGAAATCTTTCTTACCCTGGTCTGGTCATGGAACTGTTTACCATCATTGTTCACTTTTTTTTGAGCCTCCAAAATGAATTCTCTCAATGTCACAGCATCATCTTTCCGAAGAGTAAATCCCACATGCTTCAGTAAAAAAAGGGTGAGTTCAATGTCTCGCTCTTTGAATCTGTTTATAAGTTTTCTAAGAAGATCAAACACCAGCACAGAATGTATCACATGGAAGTTGTAAAAATGTGCAATTAAATTGATTAAATTGTCACATTCCTTTCCTTCAACATTTCTAGATTGTTCTTCAAATCTTTTCACCACTGCTTCCAAAACATGTGCTCCAACCTGCAAAACACAAAGGCATAAATTTTATACCTGTAATTCTAATATACGCTGACTTGAGTTTAAAGCCCAAATTTCACAACTGCCAAGTGAAAAACAGACTTAAATTTATGCTGTTCTTCACAACCTCCAGAAAAACCAGAGTACTTTTATAACCTCAAAGTATTTAAATTGGGCAGTCATTGATAGCATTCAGGAAACAATAATAAACATGCACAGAATATTCTCAAAACTAATTTTGAACTAACTGACCAATTTTTGATGTGGGTTGAAAATATAAGTTGATTAGCAGATGAGGAGAATTACTGTGCTTTTTTTCCACTAATGTTACACAATTGCAATTTGAAAAGGCAAATAGGATCTGCATTAAAGACCTCATTTAAAAACATGGTACAGTACTTCAGTGCTGCAGTCAGGTGCCAATCTAGATCATATCCTTGTAATTAATTATTTAAAGCTTTCACCACTTTAGTTGTAATTAAATACATCTGATCTGGAAAGCCAGAAACAAATGCACAATTTGATCAAAAATATTTTTGCCTATAACAAAATTTCAGGAAACTGGCTTTCCAGTTGTAATTCTTATTTAACATCACTATTTTTAAACTACACAAGTAGATTCAACTTCTATTATTGGATTTTTTTTTTTGGAAAAGTCTCTTACCATGTTTCAAAGTAATTTACAATGTTGATCAAGTCCTCCACACCCACTAAAATTATCCATATCTCCTTCAGTATGCAAAATATGCCATGGCTCTAACAGGTTGCAATAGATATCTGCAAGTTTTTTTTAAATCATAGAATTAAAATGGATAATCTACACACCACTTTAAACATACAGCCAAAATAAAATATTTGCATTTACTCTACCTGCTGTCATGCAATTCCTGCAATTTTATTTTCAAATATGTAGCTATGCTTCCAGATTAAACAATGGTTAAAAATATCAAACCAATAAAAACAGCAAATTCACTGACCATTTGGTAAAGATGTGAATAATAATGAAGTTACCTCAATTCCAACATTGTGATGAAGAATGCTAACAAGCAGAACATGTTCCATCATCAGCCTGTTGGGCATCAAGGCTGGTGTGACACAGGCCATTAGGAGAACATCAGTTAGGGTCTCATTCATATCTTTTCGGCTATTTGCCATGTACAATTCTTCAAGCTGGTTACTAATAGAGGCCATATTAGGTTCAGTCAGTCTGAAAAAAGAAATAAAGTATTTAATACACAAAACAAGGAATATACAGGCATACTTGTAAATACCAGAATAATGAATTTATCTAAATTACCGATTTGCTAAGTGTTTAACCTTTATAACCCAGCTATCATCTGCTTAAAAAAAAAAGGACTCAGTGGGTCAGGCCATGGAGAGAAATGGACAGTCAACATTCGAGGTCAGCAGGTCTCAATAAAGGGTCCTGACTGTCCATTTCTCTCCATGGATAATAATGACAGTTTATTGTCATCTACATGGGACAATCTATATATGCACCAAAATTCTTAACCGCTACAATTGAACAGGTATTTCATGAAAAATAGCATGCATTAATTTAAAAATGGATAATAAATACAAAAGATATGTAGTTCATAAATACTGTTACCATAGAGCATAAAGAAAAAAAGTCCATTACAATAATGCATAAAGTCCTTTCATGATAGTGGAGCAATTAATGATTAGTGTAACAAGGGGAGGTTTAAGAGCTTGAAAGCCATTAGAATGAAACTGTTCTGGAAGCTAGAAGTTTTGGTCTTTTGGCTTCTGTATCTTCTGCTTGCAAGCAATGGAAAGAGGTTGAAACCAGTGTGACAGATGATGTTATGTTTGTATTGAATATAGATATGATTTTGGGAGATAAATTGGGGCAAGTATTTTAAAAAAAACTGTAGACAGATCTTATTTAAAATACTGGAGCTCTGCTCATGCTAGACAGGCCAGCGCCAAGAGTCTTTGCAAAAGCTTGGGAGAGTGCCCAACAGTTTTCACTATTTTGTTGTTTACATAAAGGCAACAGATGAAAAAACTTGTCGGAGCCACAGGCCGTCTATAGAGAAACTTGTAGTTCTAAGAGGGTCATGTGGTTTTGCGAGCAGAGAGAGTAAAATAGGCTTTCTCTCAAAGAGAGGGTGAGAGGGGGATCGTTTCTGCAGTTTTACAGTTCAGCAGCAGCAGCTGGGACTGGAACAGGACAAGTTGGCAAGCTTGTGGAAAAACCCCATTTGGAAGACAGGTTGTGAGTGCTTAGTGGAGAGGTTGCACAGATACAGTGGCAGAAAGGCTTGCGTTGTAATTGCTGAGAGTCAGTAGAAGTAACTGGTCTTTTGATTTGGAAGTGCAAATAAAGTTGTAGAGTTGAAGGTCCAACAGATGAGTAATAAGTGTGTTGTTAAACATGAAAGTTTAACTTGGAATTTGCTTCTCTTGACATGTTCCTCTTCAGAACAGTAAAAAGCAAGTGTTTCAGTTTCAATTAAACATGTAAACGTGGGATTGTATGAAAAATGCATTTGAGAATTGAGGGTGTAGATGACAAAAAGCTGGAACCATTGTAGATCCAAAGTGAATTGAATGTTTATAGATCATTAAAATGTAATGGTACAAAAATAATTAAAGGTTCATAAAAATTGACCATTGTAAACAAATTATTTCCAGCAGAAGTCGAATCAAAGTCAGGGAAAGCCTCAGTTCGACTGCACCCAAAATCATTGAGAGCAGAATTGGAACCACAGGATTGAACCTGCAATATAAACAAACAAAGCTGGAGGAGCTCATTGGGTCCAGCAACATCCTGCATGCCTGGTCTTCGACGTTATTTCCTGTACATTCTTGACTGTGTTGCCAAGCTCAGCTCTAACACAATCAATAAATTGGCTGATGACACCACCATTGTTGGTGAAAAAATGGAAATGATGAGTCTGAATACGAGATGGAGATTGAGAATTTTGTTGGGTGATTCATGAAGTACCAGCCTACATTCTCATTGCTACCTTGAAATCATACAAGGCTAAATTTGGAGAATTGCATGTAGTTTTGGTCAGCTACCTGCAGGAAAGTTATCAGTAAGATTGTTAGAGGGCACAGAAGAGTTACAATGATGTTGGGACCTGAGGAGCTGAACTACATGGAGTGGTTGAATAGGTTAGATTTTTATTCCATCAAGTTACAGAGAATGAAGGAAGACTTGATAGAGGTATACAAAATTATGAGGGGTATAGGTAAGGTTAAGACAAACAGGCTTTTTCTATTGATGTTGGGTGAGACAAGAACATGAGAACATGGATTATGGGTGAAAGGTGAAATGTTTAAGGGAAACATTAGGGGGAACTTCAAAGGATGGTGAGAGTGGAGAATGAGCTGCCAGCAGATTTAAACATTTAACAGATGATTGGATGGTACATGGATGGGAAGGGGATGGAGGGCTATGGTCTGGGTGCAGGTTCATGGGGCTAGGTGGAATAAACATTTCAGCACATACTAGATGGGCTGGTTCTGTGCTGGAGTGTTCAATGGTTCAAGTGGATTTTGCATTCAGTCCCAAGTCTACATGCTTGATTGAAACATAAACGCTTGAAGCAAGGGAAGAGACTGATACTAGGGAGCCAGCATGGCTTTGTGCATGGGAAATCCTGCCTCAAAACTGGAAAACTACTAAGAAAATTGATGAAAGCAAGACAACAGATGTGGTATGCACAGACTTTAGCCAAACTTTTGACAAGTTCCTGCACTGTAGACTGATCCAGAAAGTTAGGGCATACAAAATCCAAGGCTTGGATATAGGAGGCAACTTGTACCAGTGGGCGAAAGGTGGGAGTTGTTTTCCTGACTGGAAGTCTGTAATCAGTCACAGCAATACCAATCGCCTGATGAGCAAGTTTGCTGACAACACAAAAACTGGTGGAGTTGTAGACAGTGAGATTTGTTGCCCAAGGATACAGAGGGAAGTGGATCAGTTGGAAAGTTTGGTGGAGTGGTAGCAAATGGTATTTAATCCAGACAAGTGCAAGGTGTTTTACTTTTGTCACTCTATACAGCCAGATGTATGCAGTAAAGAACAGAGTCCTTAGAAGTGTTGATAAAGAGGGATGGAGTCACCACACTATTGTGATTCTCAAAGTGGGTGGTGGAAATCCATGGAATGATTCCCAATGGTCTAATCTCACCTCTGCTGCCCATCCATCATCCAAGGGGGTGATCAAGGTGCAGTGAAGTTAAAGAGGGTGGTGAATGTTTGTTTGTTTCTTGAAGACGTGCCCTGGTCAGGACACACGCCACATTCACGTCTACAAGGGTCAAGGCTCCAGGTTTATAATAATTTCAAATGATCTTCAGGCTGTAATGTACATTTAAATTACGTACAAATACACGGAGGTCCCCCTCCCCCAATCCTATGACCCCAACCACCCGCCCACTCCTAATGGCCCGATTGCAGATCCTCACCTCGGCTACCCACTCATCAAGTTCCCGATAGCTGATCCTCACCCTGACTGCCCGCTCATCCAGCACCCAATGGCTGATCCTCACCAAGGCCGCTCATCCAGCACCCAATCGCTGATCCTTACCCTGGCCGCCAGTCCATCAAGCTCCGACAGTCGATCCTTGTCCCGACCGCCTGCCCATCAAGATCCCAATGGTCTAATCTCACCCCTGCTGCCCATCCATCAAGCTCACAACAACTCAAAGACAATGTAGTTTCAGTTGAGATGCAAATTTACTCTTTCATATTGCTAAATAAATTGGTTTATAAAAGTTTTATTTGTGAAATACATTTGCTGGTATATAGTGTTAGATTAGTTAGTGTTGTTTGAAATTTGTGGTAGACCTAATACCAAGAAAGAGGTGTGTATTCATTCTATGTGTTTGTGGTGTGGGTGGGGAGCTAGGGATGTGACCTGGGAGCCAAGGGGGCAGCAGCTTAAAAAAATTTGGTAACCACTGTCATAAAGATTGGGGTGGAGCCCAAAAGAGTGGAGAACATATTCACCCAACTGTTGCCTGGAAGAGAGGGCTTGAGTTACCAGTGGATTTTGGATATGCTGGGATCATTCTCACTGGGGAACAGGAGGCTGAATTTATAAAATTTTTAATGGCATAGATAGGGTATATATTCAGTCTTTATCCAATAGTAGGGTAATGTAAGACTAGAGGACATAGGATTAACAAGTGTGGGGCAAAGGAGATACAAAGGGGAAAGATTTTTTCATGCAGAGGGTTGTGAGAATATAGAACAAACCGTCAAAGGAGGTGATGGAGGCAGGTACAAACCTAGTATTTATTAAGCATTTGGACAATGTTACGAGCCCAGAGGACCGCACAACCCAGCAGCCATAGAAATTCACCAAAACAAATGGTTACTTAAACAAAAGTTGCTTTTTTCCTTAAAACAGGATCAATCTTCAACTTGACCCCCTTCTAATTCTAAGCACACATATATGTAATGTGTGTTTAAGTTCAGAAAATTTCCTTGATTTACAGTCCAATCTCACTTCTCAATCCTCCAAGTTCACCGGTATCAGGCAATTCTTATACTGTGCAGAGAACTTAACATTTATGAATTTCACCAGGCTTTGGAGCTTCAGAGTAAATGGTTACCACTCAGGAAGGTTCTTGTCGGTTTTCAGAGAGAGATTTGTTGCTCGTTGGACACAGATTCCTTCCAATCAGCCACTTCAGTGTCTTGCAGAAGAAACTTGCCCCATCAGGGTTTTCCAAATGACAACCTCTTTCTTTCAGGTCGCCACAGAGTTCCTTTTTGTTTCCCTTATTTCAAGTGAAACATTATGCAGCCAGTCATCTCCTCTTGTATGGACCACAAGGGCTTTGAACAGGCTGAACTAAGAACTCACAACCAGTCTTCAAAATATTTTTTTTTCTCCCCTCCACAAGCTTGCCAGCTTGTCCTGTTCCAGTCCCAGCTGCTGCTGCTGAACTGTAGAACTGAATTTTCTCTCACTCAGAGAAAACCACATGACCCTCGTAGAGCAGCAAACTGCACTCAGACTGCAGCACCAGACCCAAACTTCCAAGTCTATTTATCTGTTGTTTTCCTAAACAATAATCCATTACTCCACAGCATGTCCAATTAACACCTACTTGTGAAGTGCTTATAGGCATTCTTCAAAGTTTTTGCAAAGGCACCCGGAGTCTGGACTGTCTGGTTTGAGCAGAGTTCTGGCATTTTAAATGAGATCTGTGTTGAAGTGTTTGTATCTGTGGGTGACCTATCTAAAAACTCCACAATCTATCTTCCAAAAAACATCTCTATATACAAAATATAACATAATCCATCACAACAGGTTCATAAAAAAGAAAGAGGGGAAAAAGTTAAATTCAACAAAATGGGTTTGAATCCGCCGAAAGAGCCTGTTTCGGTGCTATATACCTTAAAATTACTGAATGTCTTAAAATCAAAAACAGGGCTCACAAGAACATTTTAATTTCATAAAAAAAAATTCTCTGCCATCTAAAAACACAACTGGGAAGTGTTCATATCTGTACCTATTAAGAAGCCCTTTTACAGTCTTCTTCAATCTTCCAAGTTCTTCTTTCTTTTTTGCAGTCATGGTTTCCGACAAGTTACGTAACTGCGGAGGGATGTATTTTCCTGAAATGGTGCCATCGTTTAATCTTTGGTCCTTAAAAAAGATTGAACATGTGGTACAGAGTTAAAGGTACAACATTGCACTTTCCTCGTTGTCAGTGTCAGAAATGGCGGAGGAATTCCCCCACCACCTCATCACCCATCTACTAAGCAATTCCACTACTAGACACATATTTTCCTTTCCTCCTCTCTCCGCTTTCCACAGGGACCACTCCCTCCTCCATTCATTCAAAGTCTATTTTCACTCCTCCGTGCACTCCTCTCCCATCCCTTCCATACCCTCATACCAAAAGGAAAAGATTATGTAAATTAAACAAAGAACCAAAAATGTATCGAGAAATATTCTTAAAGGAACCAAATATAAACCCGAAGTAACATAAATTGAAATGAAAAAGATATGAAACAAGAGCATGTCATCTGCGCCATGACCCACTTCATTTATCTCAATCATTCCATGAGAAATTCCTCATCCTTGGAACTAAGAGAATCTTAACTGAATACCCTCTTGATAGGAAATGGATTGTGACAATGCAATTTGGTACATATTTAGTCACAGAGACTGGGATTTTTTTTTCTGATTTGAGACAAGTGGAGAGGATGAGTCTCCCAGTTCTTATTGCCATTAGCTTTCTTGTCAAAGATAAATAACCTCTGTAATACAAGATATAAAATGTTAAACACTGTATATGAAAGAAAAGCTGTAACATAATAAGAGGCAAGCAGAAGAGAGGGGTCAGCTGGAACACCAAAGACATTTCCTGGGGACAAGTGATTTAGTCATAGAAA